>NC_046171.1:15187640-15245140 GCF_011064425.1 Rattus rattus | reverse complement strand
GCATCTGCGGTATATGGCACAATGACTTGCCAAGTGGCAGCACAAAGGTTCATACACTTAAGAAAGCAGCCCTGGTACCTGAAAATTAGGTGTCTTTTCCTGTCACAACTACCCAACTTATCTCTGTTGGATTTGTGTGTGTGTGTGTGTGTGTGTGTGTGTGTGTGTGTGTGTGTGTAGGTGGGGGTGTTCTCTCAGCAAATGGACACTTAGCCATGAACTACAATTCTAAATTCAAACAGAGCTTTGACTGCAACGGAAGTAAAGCCCACAGCAACTCTAAAAACACAGCTTCAGCAAGGCCATGTAAAAACTGTTGTTTTGAACTTATAATGAGTATATTATAATAAAACACTACTTTGAACTTAAAAAACAAAACAAACAAACAAACAAACAAACAAAAAACCAAAAAACACAGCTTCACCCGGTTTGACCCTGTGCGCACTGAATGGGCACTTTTGTAAATTCTTCGTCGAGTGTTCACACCATGCTGTGGCTGCCCTTGATTTGCACTAGGGAAAATGGAGGCCTGAAAGGTCAAGGAAGGCTCCTTAGATAGCCATGACGCATCGAATGTGAGCACAGTTACCCAGCCCCCAATCACACGCTCCTAGCTGTAGAACTGTGAAGAGGAGCTACCTGCTCTGATTTATTTTACTGCCTGGTTCAGATTTTTGTAGACAAAACGGGAGTCCAGGAATTACAGAACAGTGAACGTTTCCGATGTTATATTCACAATGGATTCTTGTTCTGGATCTACATCTCATCATTATTTCCTCTCTGCTCAATATCAACTATCTTGATTATTTTTATATATATTTTTTTAGTTATACACATTTTGAAATAATTGTTTGTTTTATTGGTGACTACATTTTCCAATCTACTAGTGCTCCAAGTAGGACAAAGACATTGGTCGAATATATTACTCTTATTCCAATTTCTTGCTTTGTACATATACTTACTGGCATATGAAGTGTGAGCATATTATCTCGTTACTGATTGGCAATCAGGTTTCCATGGTACACAGTTAGACCACAATCTTGCTGGGCATAGGATTACGCCAGGAGAAATCACGGGGGGTGCAGCGAGGGAGCGGTGTTGACAACTTATAGTTTGCACTGGTTCAAGCTTCTAAAGGTTACCTGTCAACCCCTCAGGCTTTCCCCATTAACCCACCATGCCCCAGATTCACACCAAACCCTAAGAAGACCCATTCTGTTATGCTCCCCCACCCCACCCCCACCCTCCTTGCTGCTGTTTGTTCTGTAGAGAAATGGATCCGGCATTGACGGCGTCTTTTGCTTTTGCCTTTTTTCTTTCATTCCCTTCCCAGTGTGGTCAGAAGGCTTTATATTTTCTGTGTAACACTTGTAGTCTTTCCAGTGCCCAACTTCCCAGGGCATGCTGAGTTGAAACCTATAGCTGATGCTCTCTATGCCCCGCCCCTCTGCTCTGAGGGGTTCCTAAACCCCACCTGCACCAATGTCAGCTGACAGTCCCTCTGAGCTGCTCCATGAGCAGAAGCAAGCCACTTCTGCTACTTGGATTCCTCTCTTCTTTCCCTACTTGGAGATGGCTTGTTAGCCTTCCCGGACCTAGCCTGTTACTTCGTAGAAGTGGAAACGTAACCCTTTCTGGACTAACGCCATGGCTTCTCGTGGAAACTGTATAGCTGTTCCAATCATTTGCCTGTTGATGGGGACTCCCTTTTCTGTCTCTGTTTTTGCTTTGTGTCGCTAGCTTCCTTTCACACCTGTGTTTTAAACAGTGCCTATCTATTGACTAATTCTCCCGCCCCAAGTTATAACATCACAGAAGTTTTAATTGATTCATCTTTTTTTTTTTTTTGGTTCTTTTTTTCGGAGCTGGGGATCGAACCCAGGGCCTTGCGCTTCCTAGGCAAGCGCTCTAACCACTGAGCTAAATCCCCAACCCCCTTTTTTTTTTTTTTTTTTTACTGTAGTCTGGAAAGGTTATAACAATTTATATGTATTTTTGCCAGCAATGTGTTCTGGTGAAAAGATTTATCCGTGGTATAAATATCAGTCAGAAATTTAAGTAGTTTTTACTTTGGACATTAATATTATAATTCCCCAGGTCTTCGGCAACGAGAATGATTTTGGCACTCATTTAAACAGAAAATAAATTGTATAATAATAATAAAACCAAGGCATGAGGACTGAACAATAAATCTGCAAACTTTGTGTCTGGCAAACCCCAAAAGTTCAGGATAAATGTGCTGTCACTGACACCTAGCCCACAGGAGGACGAATAAAGAATTCTTTTCTTCTAACTAAAGTCCACTCCATCCATGCCGAGTCATTGCTTCTCAGAGACTGAGGGGTTGAGCAAGTGGAGTGACTCTTCAGGGAGCTGTCACCTGGGCTCATAGCTGCACGAAGAAGAAATAGTGTGATCGTTAGGGTATGCTTGTGAGATCAGATGGAATGGGCACCCCTCCGGAAGTTGATAAATGCTGTCATTCTTGCTTGCCTTTGCAGGGTTCTGAAGTGTAGATTGGCTAAGAAGGCTTCTTTCAAACTAGCCTGGTTATTGTCACAATGACCTTCTCCTCCCAACTTTACTGGCCCCGGCTGTTCCTTGGCCGTCTTCCTGTGTGAACTAAGAAATGAAAATTTCAAGCTGATGACAGTCTGCATTCATTCCTTCAAAGCACAATCCCCTAATATTTATTTCATATATAAAATACTTTCCAGAAGAAACTTAATATACTTAGGTCTCTTATGTTACAGTTTACAATATTATTTTAAAATTTTAATGTGTGTATGTGTGTGTGTGTGTCAGTGTCAGTGAGAGAGAGAGAGAGAGAGAGAGAGAGAGAGAGAGAGAGAGAGAGAGACGGAGACTTATTGGATATGCATGCTCATGTACATCTGGGTCATTGTATAGGCCAGAAGAGGGCATCAGATATCCTGGAACTGGAGTTACAGGCAGTTGTGAATCGCCTAGCATGGGTGCTGGGTACTGAACTCAGGTCTTCTCTAAGAGTAGTAAATAGTAAATGTTCTTAAGCACCAAGCCATCCCCATATATCTTATAATTTTAAGGGGTTAACAAAATTGAAAATTACTTTGATATTGTCTTAGTTAGGGTTTTACTGCTGTGAACAGACGCCATGACCAGGGCAACTCTTATAAGAACAGCATTTAACTGGGGCTGGCTTACAGGTTCAGAGATTCAGTTCATTATCATCAAGGCAGGAACATGGCAGCATCCAGGCAGGCCTGGTGCAGGAGGAGCTGAGAGTTGTACATCTTCATCTGAAGGCTGCTAGCAGAAGACTGACTTCCAGGCAGCTAAGATGAGGGTCTCATAGCCCACACCCACAGTAGCACACCTACTCCAACAGGGTCACACCTTCTAATAGTGTCACTCCCTGGGCCAAGCATATACAAACCATCACAGATATTACTTGTAAATAAAGGTTGACTGAAATTATTTTTATATTTTCAAATGCATTTATTTATGATTTCTTTTATTTTTTATAGTCCAGTTGTTGCCCCCACCTTCTTAGTCCCCCTCCCACAGTTTCTCATCCCATTCCCTCCACCAACCCCACCCCTGTCTCTAAGAAGATGCCTTTATCACCAGGCCTCCCTATTCCCTGGGGCCTCAAGTCTCTGGAGGGTAGGCACATCTTCTCCCACTGAGCCCAGACCAGGCAGTCCTATGATGTATATGTGTTGAAGGCCTTGGACCAGCTCGTGTATGCTACCTGGTTGGTGGCTCAGTGTCTGGGTGCTCCCAGGGGTCTAAGTTAGTTGACACTACTGGTCTTTCTATGGGGTTGCCCTCCTCAGCTTCTTCAAGCCCTTCACTGGAATTTTAAATAAGTGAAGAAATATTTGAAACTACCACAGAAGATACTTTTCAAACATGAGAGCCATATTTAATGTACCAATCCTAATGAATAATTCTGTAAATATTTCTCCAGGTAATCTTTGAGAAAAACCAGGGGTTGGGGATTTAGCTCAGTGGTAGAGCACTTGTCTAGCAAGCACAAGGCTCTGGGTTCGGTCTCCAGCTCTGAAAAAAAGAAAAAAAAAAGAAAAGAAAAGAAAGAAAAGAGAAAAACCCTGTTTATTTGTGGTGATCACATGAGAATGTAAGAACCAGTTGTTTTTTTTTTTAAAACATAAATCATTGATTAAATATAAATTTTAGTTGAAAATGGCTTTTCTTAGTTATAAATCGCAGGTTTTGCTTTTGTTTTATTTTCCTGGGTGTTTGAAATTTCTGGGAGTTGATTCTACCTTCTAGAAGACTATTTTAGGTGGGGCTCCTCATGATTCACCTTTCCATTTGACTAAGGATCCAGGGGAGAATGGAACATTCAGTCAGGAGAATCATCTCGTATCATCTGATGGTCTTTCTTCCTTTGAGAGAATTTGGCAGACACCTGTGGGCTTTAGTGTGTGTGTGTGTGTGTGTGTGTGTGTGTGTGTGTGTGTGTGTGCTTGTACATGTTTGTGTGGCGGTAGGCACATGCATTTGTATGCACACAAGTGAAGATGCTAGAAAATAAACTTTTGTGTCATTCCTCTGGAGCCATCCACCTTATTTTTTAAGTCAGGATCTCTTATTAGCCTGAGCATTGCCACATAGGCTGGCTGGCCAGCGAGCCCCAGGTGCCAGTCTTTCCAGAGCTGACATAGCTGTGACGCTATGTTTGACTTTTTTAGTTGAGTGCTGGGAGTCAGACTCAGGTCCTTGTGTCTGCAAAGGCAAGCTCCTTACTAAGTGAGCTGTTTCCCTAGCCGACCTTGGAGAGGGATGATGGATTCTAGTATATAGATACTGAGAACCCGCCACAGGGCTGTCTGCACCTGCTTGCCTTTCTGCCGTCAAATTCAGCCTTTACCGAATTCATTTCTTCTTCACTGTCTCAGTAAGTAAGCTCTCTTTGCACCAACCTGCCACGGTGATTGCTTTCATTTTTTTTTTTTTTTTTTTTTTGCTTTCATATTTTACCATATAATCAGAGAATCAGCTGTCGCCCCGATCATGAAGGTCAAAGTCTACCATTGTCCTGATCGCCTTCTGCGCTCGGTACAAAATGGAGGACTCTGTCCACTAACAGGGCTTCCTCTTCTCCGACCTTAACCCCCACAAGCCTCTACCTTCAGAATAGTCACGTAACCTTATTTAGACTGCAGGTTCAACTTCCTTTATCCAGATAAGAACCCCTTCAGATTCCTGGAATGCCTCTTTATGCTAGTGAGGCATTTCTATACCTTAAGCCTTCAGTCAAAGACCTTTGTTCATCCTAGATATTCTGACCCCTGTCCCCACAACTATATAACCCTTGAGTCACCCCAAGTAAAGTTGATCTGCTTCTCCGAGGCATGTTCCAATGTTGTCATTTCTGTATGCACTCACAGGGCTTCCACCTCGCTCCCCCACGCCCCATCTGCCATCTCTGGTCTTTTTGTTCTCATGGACTGATGTGGGCCGGGAGGGTCACAGTCAGCTCTAATTTTTCACATAAGCTATGTGCATACACGAATTTGTATTAAATAACTTGTAGGCATTTATCCTTAAAATAATTAGTATGAGGTTTTGTTCCTAGTCAGGAAAAAAAAACATGCTAATTGGCTAATTGAAATGTTCTAGGTGGCATTTCTCAAAGAAGCAACGTGGGATTTCTTTGACAAGAAGAAACAGCTACAGTAGAAACCCTTGGGATAAATAGATCCGTGCCACGCCGGTTATAAATGGCGCATCCTGTGGTAAATTACACAAGAAGACGACAGTCAGCCAGTACCTGAGCGCAATAACAATTGGAAGGATGTGGGCATCTTTCCCCACCTGCCTCACGGAGGTGTTTGCTGTACCAGATGCCACACCAAGCTCTTGTGATAAGGCGCCTCCTCTTCTATTTCATCCATATTTGTAGAAGCAAAATGAAACAATCATCTGCTGCGGCTGGAAGATTAAAATGAAAAAAAGTACACAGAAAAGAATATGAGTGATGTCACAAGGTAGAGAGACAGGGAGATAACCAGACAGAGACTAAGACCTTGACCTACTTTCAAAGGGTCTGTCTAAGCAGGCTTCCTCAGTAGTGTCTGAACCAAGATCGGAAGGATGGCCACTGAACCAGGCAGAGGAAGGCATGTGGGGAACACCCAGAAATGATGCGTGCTCCAAGCCAAAGAGGACCGTGGCAAAGGGCTAACACCAGGATGACATGGGCAAGAAATGAGCAGAGGTGGGATGTGGCTGGAGCCCAGAGCTGGACTGTGGTATCCTGAGGATGAGTGGCAGCCAAAGTAGGGAGACTCGATGTTTTTATTGCTGCTGGATGACTAGCATTAAATATTTAGTATTTTCCAAGTGTGATTTATTTCCCCATTTTACTTGATGGCAGCAGTGGTGAAGCTATAGTTGACAGAGTCGAAGAGAGATTCAAGTGGTATTTTGGCTCCATGAGTATAGTTCGTAGAAAATGCTAGAAGCCAAATACTCTGAGCTCTGGACCCAGGGATCTGCTCCCTGGCCATGAGGACTTTTGTTTGTTTTCTGTGTCTTCTACTCTCCTCCATCTGCTCTTGATAGTCAGTGTGATGGTTTGCATATGCTTGGCCCAGGGAGTGGCACTATTGGAAGGTGTGGCCTTGCTGGAGTGGGCGTGGCCTTGTTGAAGTGGGTGTGGCCTTGTTGGAGGAAGTGTGTCACTGTGGGGGTGGGCTTGGAGACCCTCCTCCTAGCTGCTTGAGGATGCTCAGTCTGTTCCTGGCTTCCTTTGGGTGAAGATGTAGAACTCTCAGCTCCTCCTGTACCATGCCTGCCTGGATGCTGCCATGCTCCTGCCTTGATAATAATGGACTGAACCTCTGACCCTGTAAGCCAGCCCCAATTAAATATTGTGCTTTATAAAACTTGCATTGATCATGGTGTCTGTTCACAGCAATAAAAGCTTAACTAAAACAGTTAATCAATGTGGCATATGAGACAGTCAGTGAGTACATGGAGTTGACTTAACTTGGAGTTATCAGAGATTTAAGTTCTGGTCTTTAAATATTGTGGTTCTTAAATGCTTTTACACCTACAAGGGGAGAAACCATGGAATTTATGCATAGATTCTAAAACTAGCACTTTATGAAAACATAGTTGTACGGAGCTCCACTCCACCTTGAGTTGTGGTGCTATTTCCAATGCAAATGCTGAAACTGCCTTCTAAATACTGTGAGCTTTATTTTTATATATTGTGTGACTCACAACAATCCTTCTCCTTCTAGGGATTTATATTGGTGTATCTTTGGTAATGCCTTCATACTGTACTCCCGAAATGGTCCTCTTCCAGAAAAGATGGAATTATCTGGAGACGTGCTGGATGAGGATTTGACGTGAACAATTGGTTACTTCCACACTCTCTTCCCAAAGATCAAGAATTCCCTAAATTCCACTCAGAAAAAAAAAAGTAGATTGTCATTCCCAATGTGGCTTGTTTAGAGGAATCGTTTTCTTTCTTGATAACAAATTGCAATGTATAGCCCCATTCCAAAGCCATGCACATGCGTAGACCACAATTCCTTCTTTGCTTCCACAGAGTACACGCTCATCAATAGCATCCAAGTGAATACCCAGAGTGTAAGACCAAGCTCTTGTGTAAAATATCCTTTATTAAACTTGTTCTTTGACAATTTTAGACACGTGTACAGTATCTTTTGATCACTCTTAAAGAAACAAACAGTATTTTGATTACTCTTAACCCCTAATCCTTTTTACAGTCTCCCTTTCTACCCCTCCTAAAAATCCTATTCCCACATTAATTTCTTTGTTTTGTTTCATTTGGATTTGCGACCAACTGTGCTTCACCAGGGCCCTCTGTGTGAGCGTGGGCTTTGAATTAGCCATCGGAGCCTGGTGAGTTCCTCAGGGGCACAGAACTGAAAAGGCACGAACGTCCCTGCTCCAAGAATTCCTGTGGCCAGTAGTTCAATAGAGATGGGTAAGGCCCCGTGAGCCTCTTTCTAATCCGTGACTGGTTGACAGCCCCACTTATGTGTGGGCACAGGACAGGAAGCTGTGAGCCCAAGATTGCAATGGCCATGTCGTTCCCTGAAGATGCCATTTCATAGCCCTTCTCCCAGTCTTCAAGCTTCTACATTCTGCTCTGTCTTCTGTGATGCTCTCTGAGCTTTAAGGTTGCAGTGGTATGAACGCCCTGCTTGGAGTTGACCATCAACAGTTCAGTTATTCTTTGCACCTTGACTAATGGGGTTTCTGCACCCATCACCATTCATTGCAAGGAGAAGCTTCTCTGGTTAAAGCTGAGGGTAGCAGTTGTCTCTGGGCACAAGTGTAAATATTTAGAAGGTGGTTTGGCCCCATGTCCATTTAATTACACTATAGTAGTAAGTTCCTGATAGGACTTAAAGCTCTATCAACCAGGAGTTTTTGACTGTGTTTACAGTACTGAGCATGGGTTCTCTCGTGTTGAACCGGTCTTAAATCCATCTAGGGAACACTTGGTTAACCCCCTATGCCCACGGTCATGCTGCTGTTACACTGGTCAGCACACCTTACCTGGAAGTTGGTGTCTCCGGTTGTAGGGTTCACAGTTGGGTAGGATCATTACTCTGGTCTTGGGTTTTTTTCAGATCTCACTGTGCTTCCCAGGCTGCACTTGGCCTTGCTACACATCCCAGACTCATCTGTTTATTCATAGCCCTCCTGCCTCTGCCTCCCGAGTCCCAGGATTGCAGGGATGAGGGGTCACACTTGGCTCCTTGTTACTTTTGAATTGTGCAGCCTTTTATCATAGAGTCATTTCACCTTATCCATAGGCTCTGATAACTCTAGCCCATGCCCCAAACAGGTGTTCTATAAATAGAGCCCTATTGCTGATGACTTCTTGGAGTCTCCATTAGTAATTTATATTCCAGTTACAGAGAAATCTCTGAACATAAGCCTGAAGGTGACGAGGAGAGAAACATGTTAAGGAAGATATTGACCGGAAGAAAGCAGGGCCAGGTAGACTCTTGAATCCTTGGACACAGTTAGCACCATCAGCAGACTGTCAAGAACAGAGTTGATCACGTCTATCTCCGAATGAACACAGGAATGTTGCTTATATGAGAATGATGACTGTTGAAATCAGCCAAGAAATTCGTAATGCAAAAGTCCTTGAGTGGACAGATGACATTGCGTTCAGGGAATAATAAGAAGAAAGACAAGAATAACATTAAATGTTGGGCATACAGATACAGGGCAGTGCTTACTGGATGCCTGTGACTTTTTACCTCGGAGCTTCTGGCAATGCATGCTATTAAAGAGCTTACATTCACGCCTCTGTCTTTGTGCTGTCCTTCTCAAAGGACGAGGGAACCTCTGAGATTGTGTGTGCTCAGGGAGGGTGGCTGATGCTCTCACACTAGTTTAGTGAGTCTGTCTTGGTCCCTCATAGAAAGAGGAGGTGTTTGCCTTCATTCAGGGTCACAGAACTCTGATATCTCTCTATTGTCTCCGTTTGTGTTGCGCGAGTTGCAAGAAACTCAAGATGGTCATTTTTCCACAGGGCTATCATCCTACAACATTTCAACAAAATCTGTAGGCTGAACAGTAAAATTCAAGAAAGGATACGACTTTTTATTCTTTCTTTCTGTGTGTGTGGTTTAAAGGTTATGTTTACCAGAAAGTTCACATATTTCAAGGTATGAGACATCCGTATTATAACACCAATGTCAACCCAAGGATAGGGTGGTTCTGTGGTAAGAGAGGATGAGCAAAGAATAAACTCCAGAGTGAGCTGCTCTTCAGTAGCCTTTACTGGGCTTCCTTTCTCACTGGTCAGCCATATTGAGTCACTCTTGAAGACCTTTATGCAAAAGTCCTTGTGTATCATCTGCTGTGCTTGGACGTGCAATATGAGCAATGGAGTGGATTTGGGAAAGACCGCACGACACATCTGAGGAAGGGTATTGCTACAGCTGGGCTTCTGAAAGAAGTTTTTTTTTAAGACAGAGATTGGGGAGTGGATGACTTAAAGATGCACCCTCAAAGAGGCCTGTAAGGATCGAGGGCATCAGGAAGGGACAGACAGAAGGCGGTCCTTTCCTATATAGTCTGGAGGGCTCTCCCAGAAGAGTCCTGCTACAAACGGGGTTGGCCCTCACAGTAACAGCCAGTCCTTGCTTACTGGGTGTATGGAGTGTGGTCACCAGCTATTTGTGTTTCCAAGCAAGGAAGCTTCCATTGCCTACAGCTAAGCCTCCAAAAACGTGGCATTTGAAAGTAGCATTGCCATGCTCAGTAACTGGTGAGGAGGGCCCAATCCCCTGGCATAGCACCAACGTCAGCCAACGAAGTGTGTAGAATACTTGGTGGGTTTCCCCACTGTTTTGGATTAGAGAAGGGAGGCATCAGGGAAATACACTCCACGCTAACTTCAGTGGTGAATGTAACAAGGCAGCATGACAGTATTGTGTCTAGAAATGGATCTATGGAGCCCCATGCCAAGCCAGGACCAGTGGGAGTCTGATGGACTACCCTTCAGAGATGTTTGCAGGGTAGGCAGCGGCTCAGCTGATCTCCAAGGTCATCTCTACGCCTTGACTTCTAATGGTGTGGTACAGCCTCCTCCAAGTCTTTCACATCATTTAGCAAAATTTCACTGTAGCGGGATTTCTGAATATCGCTGTTTTAAGCGTATCATTAATAAGTAAAACAATTAACGGAATGATAACCATAAGGCTATTTTCTTTAACCATTAGCCACTTAGAATTTTCCTGAAATCTTGGCTGAAAATGGTATCTTATGCATTTAGAATCTAGAGAGGGAGGTCAGTACACTTAGGGATAAGCTAAGAACCACACACAGAGTGAAGTTAATGATATTAAATATGGTGAACATTGAATTAGTTTCTCAGAGTGAGCCTGCTTCTAAAATTTCCTCCTGTCTCCCAACCCCTCCTCTGCCCTCCCCATCACTCCTTTATTCCCCCCTCCCCTCCTCTAGACTTTCCCTCTTTCTCTCCTTCCCCTTTCTCTATACCCTTTCTTCTCCCCCTCCTTCTTTCTTCCCTTCCTTCCCTCTCTTGATCAGTCATCCCTCCCTCTCGCTTTTCCCCTTCCCTCCTTTGTCTTTTCCCTTTTCTCCTGTTTTTATTTCTTCTCCCTCCTTCTTTTTTCTTTTCTCCCTTCCTCCCTTTGACCTGTCCTCCTCCATCCCTCCTTCCTCTTCCTTCTGTCACTCCTATCCCAGTCCCTCCTCGCTCCCCCTCTCCTCACTTCCATCCCCTCTCCCTTCTTCTTCCCCCTCCCCTCCCCTCTCTCCCTCTCTCCCCTTCCTTCCTCCTCCCATCTCCCCTTGTCTTTTTCTCTTCCTCTCCCTTCCCTTTCATTCCCTTCCTTTCTTCCATTCCTACCTCCTTCCTCCTCTCCCTCCCTCTCTCCCTCCTCCCCTCCCCTGTCCCTCCCTCCCCCCCTCCCCCCCCTCCTCCCTCCCCCCCCCCCCCCCCCTCCCCCTCCCTCCCTCCTCTCCTCCTCCCTCCCTCTCTCCCTCCTCCCCCCCTCTCTCCCTCCTCCCCTCCCTCTCCCCTCCCTCCCTCCTCCTCCCTCTCTCCCCCTCCCCCTCCTCCCTCCCCACCCTCTTCGTCTCCCCTCACCTCCCTCTCTCCTTTCTGCTTAGATAGATTATGTACTCTATGCAGCCCCTCAGGCTTGTGTAGATATTTCCATTTAGCCTCCGAACCACCTTCTAGCATGTCTGCTTCCTCTTGGCTTCCCAAGGGGAGGTGGTTGTTTGGATGTCAGTGACTTGGCTTGTGACGCTGCTGGTTTGGACAGCCCAGTCTCACTGGAGCAGCTTGTCTGGTGAGCTATCCCTGGGATGAGGCCTTGGGAGTCTCTCTTGACACCTCTGCCACCTGAGGTTTATTTACCTCAGTCAGTTCTAAGGGGCTTTAGCTTCATGCCGTGTCAATCAAGTAGAGTGAAGTTTGTTTCTGGCAATTAAACCCTGACTCACAAGGCTTCAGACTGAAATTTAATAATTAGCTGCAAGGTACAGAGTCTGGGTAGGTCTTTTTTTTTTTTTTTTTTTGGTTCTTTTTTTTGAGCTGGGGACCGAACCCAGGGCCTTCATGCTTCCTAGGTGTTGCCTACCACTGAGCTAAATCCCAGCCCCCCTTTTTTTTTTTTTTTTTTTTTAACTTGAAAAAGAGTTTGAAAGTTAAGCGTTTTGGACTTGTTTCCTACCCTGAGTGGAACTGCGCTATCAAGACATTTCTGTCAGATATATGATTAGAGAAAAACTCCAACCTTATGTAAAAGGTGACTTTTTTTGATTGATGAAAAGTATTTGTTTTAAATCTCATTGTATTCTGAATGCTACATGGAAACAATTAAAATAATCTCTTTGTGAACGTACATTCCGATTAGAGATTGTTTAGAAGTCAAGTTGCATGTCAAGTCTCCTTTTTGGCTCCAGCCAGCCCATGTTTAGCCTCTCCCTTTTTCTTCCCCTTCCCTTCCCTCCCTTCCCCTCTCTCCCTCTTCTTCCTCCCCTCTCCCCTCTTCTCCTCCTCCCATCTCCATGTCTTTCCCTTTCACTCCCTTCCTTTCTTCCATTCCTACCCCCTTCCTTCTCTCCCTCCTTATAAAGATTCCATCCAGTGAACAGACTAAAGTCTACTTGCACAGGACACAGACATCAACCTAGGGGCTGTTCACACGCAGGGAATTGTCTTTGTTGTTTTGACATTGGCTGCATGCCTTTATACTGTGGACATCCTGGTGCTCTCTCTCTCTCTCTCTCTCTCTCTCTCTCTCTCTCTCTCTCTCTCTCTCAGCTCTCAGACACAGATCTCTCTCCCTTCCCCCATAGCATTTCACAGCACAAATTCTAAGAGGGACGCAGTAACTTGCTAGTACATTATTTATTTCTACCAAATCACCCACAATATTCTCAGCAGTAGGATGAAATAATTTATAAGAGTTATTTTTTTTAATGTGCTATCAATTCCAGTGTTATTCCACAATGGATAATCAGATGTATGAACATGGCAAAGCTTTAAACAAGGGTAAACGTAATGGAATGTGACAATGTCTAAGGGACGCCTTTTTGCTTTCTTTATTGGCTCTGATTTTTTTTTAAATGGGTTTTCTGTTTGTGCAAATGTGTCTTAGCCTCTGGGTGTTTTTCTTACTCTTTCTCTTTGCCTTTTTTTTTGTTTGTTTATTGTATTTGTTTTGCCCTATACTGGTTTGTTTGTTTTTATTTTACTGTTATTAATTATTATTAGATGCCTGTTTGTTTCTTAAGAAGGGAGGAAAAGGATGTGGATGTGGGTGGGTGGGGAAATGGAGAGGACTTGGGAAGAGTAGGAGAGAACGGTAATCATTATATATATAATGATATATATATATGATATATGTATATATATGTATATATATCTCATACATATGATATATATGTATGTATGTGTATATATATATGTATATACATATACATATATATATATATATATATATATGATCTCTTTTCAGTATAAACAATGTTGGAGAATTATTTGCAGTGTTGAAGTGAGGCATACTGAACATCCCTGGAAAGTGACACATAGAATTACAATAGTACTGAGTGTCTGTATACTTGGTGAGAATTTGTTCTAGCTTCCTTTGGTCTCAGTAGCGTATGGTTTCTTCTGTCCTGGGGGTGATGATAGCATCTGTTTGTGTTCCGAATCCTCAAATGTTGATTACTTTTTATGTTTCTGAAGGGTTAGTCGCCTACCCAAGTTGGAAATCATGGGTCACTACAATCGTTACTTGCTGGAAGGCAAAGTATTGTAGACACAGTCTCATCTAGGAGATAAACTTATTTAAGCTGTTGCCTAGAACTCTGAGCTCAAAGCTGTGTCTGAAGAGTGACAGATGTCATGTCTGATATTGTGTCACACAGCCAATTCACTGGGGTCTTAGGGAATGAGGAACATTATCATAGGAGATGGATTGATTCTTTCATGGACTAAGGGAGAAGCTGTTAATAAAGCCACTTTTATCAGATGATTTTGTGTATGATTTGCCTATCAGTTTTGTATTCCCTAGAGAGATTTGAATGACAGAATATTCTCTGGACCTGTTAGTTTAAGTTATTTGTGCCAACAGTGATTTAGTGAAGACAGTAACTTTAATAATCAAACATTTCTGTTTATGAGATGCTTTGGGTTATAAATACTGTGCAAACAGTACTACTGAGCTACATTTATACATATATATACACAAATATGTTTATACATATATACATATGTCACTCTGTATATGAATGTGTATGTGTGTATGTGTATGTATATAATATATATGAATATGGGGTATATGTAGTATATGTATATGTGTAGATATATATGCATATGATGTATACATGTATATGTATATGTAATCACAATGTATTTATATACACAGGCAACTTACTGTAAGCATCTATGAAGTATGAGGCATGTTCATAGGAAGATGGATTGTCCTAGAGAAGAGATACTGAACTGAATGCCTCAAAGTTGAGCTTCTCTGGGGAAAAAGTATATCCTGCCCAGAATGTCGGCACTGGTTGGGGTGGTGGTGGGGGTGGTGCATTGCTCTTACCATGATTGGTTGAGAAGCAAGTCTATTGTGCAAACCAAGAATGTGCATCGAGTATGGAACACTATCAGTAAAATCCAGGTTCTTCTAATTCTGAAAACTAGAGAAATTTGAATCTTACTGAAACATGGTGATGGCTTTTTGTTCTAGTCCAAGCCATCATTCTGTGTGTTCTGGTTTCATTTCGTTGCTGCGATAAAACTCTCTGACTACAAGCAACACGGGAAGAAAGGATTTATTTAGCTTACGTTTCCAGGTCGTACATCTTTGAGAGAAGTCATGGTAGGAGCTCAAACCAGAATCATGGAGGCAGGGTCATGAAGGAACTGCTTGCTGGTTTTGGTTTGTGTGTAGGCCCTGCCTGTGCTAGCTTGTTTTCTTTTTACTTTTCTATTTATTTATTTATTTATTTATTTATTTATTTATTTATTTATTTATTTATTTATTACTTTTCCATCTTTATTAAATTGGGTATTTCTTATTTACATTTCAAATGTTATTCCCTTTCCTAGTTTCCATGCCAACATCCCCCTAACCCCTCCCCTTCCCCTTCTAGATCAGTGTTCCCCTCCCAGTCCTCCCCCGATTGCCACCCTCCCCCCAAGAATCCCATTCACTGGGGGGTCCTGCCTTGGCTGGACCAAGGACTTCCCCTTCCATTGGTGCTCTTACTAGGCTATTCAGTGCTACCTATGCAATTGGAGCCCAGGGTCAGTCCATGTATAGTCTTTGGGTAGTGGCTTAGTCCCTGGAAGCTTGTTTTCTTATATAGCCTAGAACTACCTGGTTGGGATTGTATTGCCTACAGTGGGCTGGGCCGTTCTGCATCAATTCATAAATAAGACAATAGCCACACGGATATGCTCACAAAACACATGCCTGTAGGCTAGTAAGCTGATAATTAAAGCTAGCTAAGTCACACATGATTGCCACACATGATTGGGTGTATGGTAGTTTGATGGGAGGGCTCTTTGCAGGGCTCACCAAACAATCTGAAGTGACTCAGGGATGCTTGCAGGCTTTGTTGATTAAATGAAAGTTCCCAACAGTGATCCTTTGTGCTCTCTACAGACTTAACGATGACTTACCCTTAGGTTCTTAGAATTGTGAGTCACTTTTGTTAGACATGGCCCCACAGCATCTCAGGCCCCAGATTAAAATCCTTTGTCTGTCTGATTTAGACCACTGTAGACTTTGTTGGACACAAAGGCATATTTTAAAGCGTATCCTCTGTCATTTTGAAGGTTGATGAGGTACACTCAGTTTGAGAGCCTAGATTTGTTTTTTTTTCCAATGATTTGAAATGATGCCAGCCAGCTATACAAGCGTCACAAGTATATCAATAAAGGTCAGCTTGACAGCACAGAGTTGGCTTCCACAGAGGGTTGGGGACATATCTCTGTGCCCATAGAACAGAAAAAAGAAGAGGAGGAGGAGATAGAGGAGAAATAATTAACAACAACAACAATTTTATTATTAATTAGCTACGATTAGCAAGCATCATCCAGTCCTTAGAAAGGAAGACCAGGCCATGGTTGAGTCCTTGTCCTAAAGCCATTATCATACTGAGCATGACTAAGAGAGAACTCAAAAGTCTGTTTAGCTGCATATTGGAAATCCACATGGTCTATGATTTGGGAACTATGTGAGATTCTTATGCTTATGTCACCTCAAGCCCAATATGTCACCAAAGGAACATGCTAGGTTCTTTTCAAGATTTTCCATCTAAATGCCAGTTTCCCAGGTAGAGGCAACTTCCTTTATTTTTCTATCATCAGTTAGTCCACAAATTATTATATTCTTGTAGCTCAGGAACTTTTGATCACAAAGCTAGAGGGGCTTCGGATAATGATAACCATTATTCGGTGCTTACCCATGTTGTCAAGTATTGGGAAGGATTTCTGCGTGGGGCCTCATTGAATTCCTGACAACTTTATGAGAGTGTGTGTCACATCTGAAGTAAGCCACTTTGAAGAAAAATAAGACCAACACAATCTTCTTTAACAAGATCCATTAGTAAGAAGACTTTGGGTAAGATTTCAAGGGAGAGAAAACAGCAAATGTACAGATTGAGGAATAGAGCTGGAGGTCAGAGAGTTCCAGAATATGTGACATCACACAAGGAGAGTGGCCCATGTTCACCTTTATTCTGGGAGTGAGAAGACCGTTCTCTGTCAGGATCAGAGGCTATCACTTCACACATTCATCGAGGGTCTTATTAGCATAGCTTTGAGGGGCTTCAACATTGGCTGGGCTGGGCTTGGAGCTCTGTAGAGATATGTAGGGAGGGTCCCTCTTCCCAATGGATGAAAGTGACATTCCTAAGATGGGTGGATGGTAGGTTACGAAGTGGCTTGTCAAGGTGTAATGCCTGCCAGGATGGACAGACTGAAATGTGCTTGTAAAATTGGATCATTCAGGAGATAATTCCTTGATGGCTCAGCTGATACTTAATTTAACCAGCTAATTGAAGGATAATTCAACCTTGTATTTTACGAAGTCAATTTACCATCCAAACCATTAAGGCAAAAGAAATGAAAGGTGGCATCTGAGTCTGGGATGTGAACATCTTGGGTGATGGGATGAACAAAGCCGCCGTCTTTTCAGATATTTGGCAAAGAAACCCAGAGACGATATTTTTCAATGTTCAGAGATGATAAACGTAAAGTTTCCTAAAAGTATGTGGACTAAAATGTATTACAATTTGCACAAGTAATTGATTTAATTTTGACAGAACAATAGATCCTCAACTTCCTCCCTGTTTTGAAGAAAAACATGGGGAAGTGAATCAAGGATAGAATTCCTGTATTCCATGGGAAATATCTTACAGCTGGGATTTCATATCTGTCTCAACCTCACCTGAGCTAACTATATAGGTCATGTAAAATTTGAAGGAAATGTCTATTAACTATGTATCTATGTATCTATCACCTATCATCTATCAATTTTCTGTCATCTATTAATCATCTATCATCTATCTATCTATCATCTATCTATCTATCTATCTATCTATCTATCTATCTATCTATCTATCTATCTATCTATCTATCTCCTATCATCTCTATCTATCTATTATCTCATCTATCTGTCTATCTATTATCTATCTATCTATCTATCTATCTATCTATCTATCTATCTATCTATCTTTCTATCTATTTATCATCTATCACCTATCATCTCTGTCATGTATCAATCATCTATCACCTGCCTATCATCCATCTATCTATCTATCTATCTATCTATCTATCTATCTATCTATCTATCTATCTCCTATCATCTCTCTCTGTCATGTATCAATCATCTATCACCTGTCTATCATCTATCTATCTATCTATCTATCTATCTATCTATCTATCTATCTATCATCTATCACCTATCATCTCTCTCTGTCATGTATCAATCATCTATCACCTGTCTATCATCTATCTATCTATCTATCTATCTATCTATCTATCTATCTATCTATCTATCTATCATCTATCTATCTATCATCTATCTATTATCTATCTATCATCTATCTATCTATCTATCTATCTATCATCTATCTATCTATCTATCATCTACCTAATTTTAAAGATATTTTCGTTTTCTTAACTCTGTATATGTGTGAGTCTCAGTGCACACAGGAGTTCAGTGGCTTGACGAGGCCAGAAGAGGGTGTCGAAATCCCATCCCTGGATCTAGAGACATAGTCGTCTGGGAGCTGCCTGATATGGGGGCTGGGAACCAAACTTGGGTCCTCGTGAGAGCAGTGCATGGTTTTGAACACCGAGACATTTTTTGGCCCCCTGAATCTCTCAATATATCTTTGCACGGATTACTCTTTGCAGACCTCCTTTGGCCGGATTGGAAAGTTCTTGAAGGCAGAAAGTCCACCATCTTTTTGTTTTTGTTTTTCCTGATGTTCTACAGGGTATAGAGTCAAGATCCTAATATAATTTTGTTAAGCCAACATGACTTTTACTAGATAGATAGATAAATGATAGATGATTAATAGATGATTGATAGATGATAGATAAATACATAGTTAATAGACATTTCCTTCAAATTTTACATGACCTATATAGTTAGCTCAGGTGAGGTTGAGACAGATATGAAATCCCAGCGGTAAGATATTTCCCATGTAATACAGTAATTCTATCCTTGATTCACTTCCCCATGTTTGTCTTCAAAACAGGGAGGAATTTGAGGATCTATTGTTCTGTCAAAATTAAATCAATTACTTGTGCACATTGTAATACATGCCAGTATTGGTTTTATGCCACTGGGATAAACTATGAGTCATAGAAAAGTACACAGAGTCCTGTTGGCCCTCAGCTTGTTTTTTGTGAATAAAGTGTTTGGGGGAACACAATCATTCCTCGTTCCCTATTGTGGCCTCAGCAGAGCTGACTGGATGTAACAAAAAGAAACTTTTGTCTTCAAATATATAAATAGATTTCTATATTAGCAACAGAAGGATTGCTTGTCTCTGGAACAGTCCCTTCCACTGTTCGTAGTGATGTTCTGAAAATAAATTATCTGAGTATCTATGCACTAAATGAACATTCAGTTAGTGTTTTACTTAATATATCTCTGTATTTTCAGCTCCCTGGCTGTAAGTTGCAACACGAAGATCTGACTTCATCATATTTGCATGTAATCTTAGCCTCTGCCTTCTATTAGTCTTCTGTTAGCCAGTCTATTATGTACACAACATGCACACTATGACCAGGTAATGACAGAGTCAATGGTGCTTCACATGGGCAAAGCTTTTGTTGTATGAAAACACTTGCTAGTAAAACACGAGTATATGTATGTATGTATGTATGTATGTATGTATGTATGTATGTATGTATACACACACACACACACACACATATATACATAGTCATTCTGAACTGCTGAACTATGTGGACTTCTGGCACCACTTTATAGATCATGAAGAAATAAAGAATTATAACTTGTTATAATTCTTGAAGTTATAATCAGTCAAGATCACTCAGTTAAAATAGCAGGGAAGAGAGATGTTCACTAGTTCTTAGAGAGGTGGAAGGGCAGTTATTAAATGCATCCTGAAGGAGACTTGAGTGTTGGTTTGAGAATCTAAAATTCTTATGCATATTTTGCTTATGACTTGTATTTGATTATATAACAGTTTACACGGCAGGGGTGGGGGTCAGCACACTACAAACATGAAGCCATTTAAATTTGAGGAGAATCTTAGGCTATAGGTATGATCACAATTAGTATTATGAGAATAAGGAGCCCTAACATGAGGATTCTCAGTCTTACACTTCAGTTGCTTTTTTTCCCATAAAAAATGCTAGAAATAAAAATCCTATGTAAATGAACATCCAGCTGAGCTTCAGGGGAATGGAGATCATCAGGAAAAACAAACAAACAAACCGAAAAACCAGAAACTACTCACTGAATCAAGCAGTGACCATCAAAACAGGTATTCCCCATTCCACTGCACTCCAGAGTATGAAGTAGGGTACTTGGGGAAACGTGAGCACACTCACGTGCTACAATCTTGTGGGAATGAGAATTTGTCATATAATCTAAAAATGGTCTGAAATCTATAAACTCCTGATAGAAGAGCTCACTGTTTATGAAAGGTTTAACCACGGACACTTTAGCCTGTAAAATCAACTTGCCCTTTCTTCTCATTTCTTTGACTTTCAAAAACCAAAAATAGCCTTGAAGTCATCGGTTTAAAAATATCTAGAATATGTCTTAATCTAAAGTCTTCTTTGTTTGAGCTTGCATGTGTCAAGTATAATAATGTGGAGTTTTAAACTTTACCAGAGGGGGAAAAGTCGTTGTGGATCCTTTGGCATGAGGTTGACTTCAATCATGAAATAAAGAATTTTCTTCTCGACTTCCTAGGAGTGGGCACAGAGGGGCCTCTTGGGGCTGTGTCTCTATCAGTGATTTATTATATTGAAAAGTACCACCCTGGGATTATCATAGCTCCCTGGGAGCAAAGCCCAGGGAAGGTGGAAATATTACCATTCTAGTTTTCTCCAGGAAGTGAATGGTTTTGCCCGTGTCCAGTGGTGGACGCAATCAAGTCAAGTCTCATGTCTTTAGTGAGGGAACACTGGCAAGGCCTATTTAATTTAGACAACCTGCTAGGTTTTGGACCATTCGTGACTTGTGACCTCCTGGGAGCCAAAACCAAAATCAGTTTTCAATGGTTGGCCTCCCTTAAAATTGGGTTTGAAGAAGATGATTTACTGGGTCACTGGCTAAGGATCAGCTTGAAGATCTCGTTGCTAATACTCTGGTGTGCTGTGCAGTCAGGAGGCAGAGCTGGGGTGGCAGGAAGATTCAAACAGATGAGATACATAATCCTGAGTTTCTGAAGTGCTGAATGTTTCCCAGTTCTTCAGAAACATCGGAACTTGCTATGTTCTTAAAAAATGTCACCTAAAATTGAGTTCGCAACAATGAGGTGAGTAGTGCACATATTTAAAGCACACAGGTACACAGCATTTTTCGTGTTTTCATGTTAATAGAGCTCTCACGAAGAGGAATAACGTGAAAATGGCATCTTTAATAAAAGGAATAACGACTCTGAAGTTAGGTCTCTCTTTCATTTTTATTGCAGTGGTTTTTATTTGATAAGTGAAAACATCCCAACCAGTGGATTAGATAAACTGTTCAAATCATTACATCTCAGAATTAACCCTGGTAAAAATCTGAAAGCTCACGGATTAATACAGGATGTGAAAGAGTCACCGGGAAGTGAATGACTGCTTCTAGCTTTAAAACTATTGTTAAAATGCACAACCCTAACCACGGCTCATCCATTCAAGGACACTCGTTCCTTTAAGTAATGACATAACACATAATTGTACTTGTTTTGTGCTCTCTGGTGGAACATTTATTTATCATTTGACCCAAGAGAATATGTGTGTCCAGAGGACCGATAGACAGGCTCATACCAATATCTCTGTATTTTATGCAGAGCCACCAGTGCAGCAAATGCAGAGTACGCAGAAGGCTTGGTGCTGCGTGGTAATAATTCATAACGTTTTCTGGTATTGAGCCAGTAGCTGACACAGGCTGCATGCTGATCAAGAGACAATGAGATAGAACTTCGCCCAAAGTTTATGGACGGGAACCAGGGAATCTTAGTGGCAGAGGACTCTAACATCGGGTGTTGCTTTCTCCATTTCTGAATGTATCCATTTGACTCTGGCTGGCTGCTTAATGTTTGGGCGAACTGTAAGCATATTCAAAGAGATCTTAAAGTCTCACTTGCTAGTCTCTCACAGACTTGGATCTCTTCTTCATCATAAACTCAGTCACTCACCCCTCTGCCTACACATGTTACTCTTCCCAACCATGGGGACTGTATCAGCCAACTCTTAACGAACACAAATCCTCTAAATCCTGTTTTTGTATATACAAATATAATGGATATGCCATCTTGCCTCACAAGCTGCTGTGAGGATAAAATGAAATGAAGGATGTGGGACACACAGAATACTACTCCCTGACAGGAGACCTCTTGGGAAGTGGCAGATGCCCAACTCCACGTTCTGCTGGACGATTATTCACACCTAACTGTTCTTCCTTTACATGCGTGTTACGGCAGTCTACCATGTAGAAGCAGGCTTGTCCACGGGATACATTATGCTTCGGTGCCCTGCATCACATCTGAGTAAAAGCTTCAAGAGCCCATATTTTTGATCCCAAGCTTCCCAGGGTATTTTTGTGGTGTAGAATTCACATCTAACATGTGGATGTTAGCAAGTGTTTTGAGGATAACTCCTGGACAAGATGGTAAAACCCATTGACATCATAGGAGTAGATCGTTGGCACAGATGGGGGAGAGTGGGGGTATTTTTTTTATCATGAAATCTTGGATGTCTTATAATTCAAGTTGACACATAACTGTATTGTTCTTAAAAAGCAATCTACAATAAGACAGATTCTTGTCTATGTGGACAATTGGGCATTTATACAGCTTAGTGTGAAATGCAAAATAAACACACAGACTGTTAATGGAGGTAGAGGAATACTGGCAAAACAAGCTATACTTGCAATAGAGTCTGGGCCAGAGGTAACATTGTAACCTGCTAACTGGTCATTAACTGAATTCATTTGTGATTAAGATCTTTGTGTGTCTTTGGAGATTGCCAATGATAATAAAAAAAAAAAAATCAGGAGGACCAGGAGTCCTGTAGCCAGGACCTTCCAGAAGATAAAAACCAGACTGCAACTGGTTGTCAACACTTAGATGTGTTGCTTTTACTGCTGTGTTTGGTTGTTTTTGAGACATAGCCTCTCAGAAGCCCAGGCTGGCTTTGAACTCACAATCTTCCTGTCTTCATTTTCCAAGTGCTGGGAGCATTATCGATGTGGTCCACAGTGTCCATCTTTGCATTTCTTTAATGAATATATAATATGAATAGGTAGAATTGCACCTACACCCATCTCGGAGCCTGGGATGATCCTCTGGTATAAGTCACCTGTGGTCACAGTGAAACATACCTGTGTTTCGTCTCACACTCTCCCGCTCTAGAGAGGATGCATCCTGTGACCTCAAAGAGTTGCAGTGGCCTCAGGATTTATGTGTGTTTTACAGTGGAACAGGCAGTAATTTTTTTATTAAGATGTTTCCCAAGATAGTTTAAAAAAAAACCCATTAAGATGATGACCTTCATAAAATGGCGTCAAATTGTCCTTTAGTTAGTTGACTGTGTTTGCTATTATTTTTTTCCTATAACAACACCTTGATAATGGAAAGAATTAATATTCTCCTTAGTACTTCCAACTTAAGCTTGTTTAGTGGGAAGTTAGTCTTCATCTTATATAAAGAAATGATGCTTTTAAGCTTGTAGGGGTTGGGGCCACCAAACCCAAAGAATTTCTGGATAGGTTACAAATGGGACTCTTTTGATCCAGCATAGTTTGTGGACAGTGAAAGAAAGCGAGCATCGGTTACCATTTAAAGTAGCTTCATAAATGTTTTTACGTAAGCCAGTCTGTTAGCTGATCCAAGGTCTTATTTGATCCTAAAATTTTTGGTTTTGTTAAGAAAGTTGGCTCTTCAGTTCCCAGGTACTTCAGGAAGCTCCTGGTTACTTATGAAGACATGGTTGAGTCAAAGAACCACACCATACACAACCCATTCTGAAAATGGCACAGAAATGGCATCAAGAAAAACCCCAGTCTCAAAGATACAAATCTATAAATAGTTGATCCCAGCTTCTTGAGGAACATATGCTTTACCAAGAAGCACCGCAGGAAAGATCAGAAGAAGATGCAGAGGCTATTGGGGGCCCTTGTGAAGACTAAGGCAGTTAAGCCCAAGATGCCAAAGGGCCCCCATGGTATCTGTCTTGCTTTCCTTGCTCAGCTCACTCTAAGCTTGAGAACATGGCCGTAGGTTGCAGGCTCAGCTGATCAAAGCCCAAGCTCAAGACAAGACAAGTTCACTTCTCCAGCTCTGGCCCACACTTAGACTCCAGCCCGGGCTCTTAAAGGTGCTTAGGCCCCTGTGAAGACCCTATAGAAAAGATCTCTATCTGCCAGTAGGAAGATAAGCCAATGGATCGACTGGTGTGACACACCTACATAGTATTTACAGATGGTTTTTGTCCTATCCTTTTTAAAAAACAAGTATACTTGAGGTAAGATCTGTTTTAAAGAGGAAAATAGAAAGTTGTAATGAAGATGATTCTGAAACAAATTGTTTCTGATGATCAGTGTAGGCTGCAGAAATGTGTTTGATTTGCTCCATGTCTCTCCATGAACTCACAAAGGTCAAGTATGGTCATGATACTTCACTGGTAGATCTTTCCAGATACTATGAAACCTCATGCAAATTTGGACAATGCTGACTTAGCATATACCTGAACCTTGGGGACATGTTACTTCATCTATATTTCCCATGACAGTATGGGAAAGAGGGAAGTCTCCTCCGCATTTTCTAGGTCACTGTCTTAGTCAGGGTTTCTATTCCTGCACAAAACATCTTGACCAAGGAGCAAGTTGGGGAGAAGAGGGTCTATTCAGCTTATACTTCCAATATTAGTGTTCATTACCAAAGAAAGTCAGGATAGAAACTCACACAGGGCAGGAATCTGGAGTCAGGAGCTGATATAGATACCATGGAGGGGTGCTGCTTACTGGCTTGCTTCCCCTGGCTTGCTCAGCTTGCTTTCTTATAGAAACCAGGACCACCAGCCCAGGGATGGCACCACCCACAATGGGACCTCCCACTCTTGATCCCTAATTGAGAAAATGCCTTACAATTGGATCTCATGGAGGCATTTCCTCAAGGGAGGCTCCTTTCTCTGTGATGACTCCAGCTTGTGTCAAGCCAGGAGAGTCACAGAGATCAATGCAAGGTCAGCCAAGTTGTCAGGATGGATGGTGTCACCCATTTCCTGTAGTGACTGGAACTGGGTGGCACACTGGCAAACAGAATAACATGGCTACAAAGAGCTGTCTGTGGAGAACAAGGAGCACCTGGGACTATTACTACCATGTCCTTGTGTTCCTAAGTCTTTGGTCATCATTTTATTGTGTCAGTTCCACAGCAAACATCCCCCCACCTCCTCCTCTTCATGTGCAACTCCCTTGCCTTACCTCATTCCCCAGGAAGAGATGAGTATATATAACCTTCAGAACAAGGCATCTAAATTCCACTGTTCATTTGCTCTCTTTGACCTCCATCTCATTAAAAACCAAATGATTTGGGATGAATAAAAACTTTCCCATGGCGATTTGTTTTAGAAAACACTCACAATGGCCGCGTGAGAGAGATGATTCACAATAGAAAATACAAGTTATGAATCCACAAGCCAGAAGGTGACTTTCAGCCAAAGAAGACCAGAAATTAGGTTGGCCCCGACGCTGTGAAAATGCCATCCAAATGTGCAGTGGCATTTGTATGTGTCATGAAGGTGGTTGTCCCGCATCTAAGCGCTGCAAAGGTTAGATCTCGGATGTCATTGTCCAGATTAGGAGAATTAGTAGTGACAGTGCACAGGCTGCATATAAAGGAACTCAGTTTTGAATGAAGGAGATTGAGATTTAAGAGAAGATTACAGGCAGTGGATGTGCAATTATCAGGACGAAATCTGCTGTGAATAAGTGTGTCTGTGTGAGAATGCTATGTGGCAGTGGTCTATATGTAGGAATGTGGTGTGGACAGCATTCTGACAGTCAGATCACTTAGGACCGTGATACAGGCTGCAGCCTGACACTGTGTTGGACCGTGGTTTAGACTTCACTGTGACCATAGTCCAAATGAAGGCTTGTGGTGTGGATCTTAGTGTAACAGTGGTTACAGTGTAAGGTTTCATTGTAGACCTCAGTATAATGGATATGTATATGAAGGCCTGTGGTATAGACCACCAGTGACAGGGGTCTATGTGCAGTACTATGATGAGGATGCCAATGTCACAGTGGTCTGTAAGCATGACAGTGGTCTTTATAGGACCGTCTTGCAGTCTGCAGCAAGAGAATGCAGATATGATGCAGACTGATGTGTGGCATTTGTCTATATCTATCGCTGTGGCATGGCCCATACTGTGAGAGTAGCTTATAGGTTAACATGTGAAAATGATGTGTGATGTTAGTCCATATGTAGGGATGGATGTGGATGTGGTTTATATGTCAGGCTGTGGTGTAGACTGCGGTGTGATAGTGCTATATTTGGATATGGATCATAGTGTAGGAGCGGTCCATATGTGGGGCTATGATATGGACCACGGTGTGACTAAATGTAAGGCTGTGGGTTTCAGACTTTTTTGTGACATACTTGTCTTATCTGTAGTGCCCTGTTTTATCTGACGTGTATCATTCATCTAATATGTAGGGCCAAAGTACACAAGCACCCCTATATATATACATGTTATATGTATACATTTCAGATGTATACATGTTATATGTATACATTTCAGATGTATACATGTTATATGTATACATTTCAGATGTATACATGTTATATGTATACATTTCAGATGTATACATGTTATATGTATACATTTCAGATGTATACATGTGTATAGCCAGAAAAGGCCTTAGGGGTTGCTCTGTCTTCCTATCATTGCTTCAGTTATGTGCAAGCATTGAGTAAAAGCAGATACTACTAATGAGCTAAATATGTCAGGGAATGCACTTGCGATTAGGATTGAAACAGTTCCCAAACTATTTTCACGAACATATAACAGGTTTTGATGTCTTGGATCACCTGACTCCAAAGCTTATTCTAAAGTTGCTGTGATCAAAATACTGTACTGACCAAGGGTGTACAGAGGTGGGAATACAGCCACATACCGTTGTCATTAAGGTAGACAGAGTGGTTCCGTGTGTGTGTGTGTGTGTGTGTGTGTGTGTGTGTGTGTGTGTGTGTGTGTATGTGAAAACCAATATCAACCTCTACTTCATTTTCTGTGCAAGTAATACACCCGACTTAACCATGAACAGAAATGTCAAATCAAAATTAAAGTCCTATAGAAGAGAACAAGACCTTGCCTTTGCTGTTTTGGTAAGCCCATGGTGGAGGCTGGGGTACTGGGATGAGTTGGTGGACGGGGGCTTAGAGAAGATCTTTGTGATCCATTGGGGATATGGTCCAAGAGGGAAGGGAGTCTGCTACAGAGCTGGCGATGAGTCCGGGTCATTGTCTCTGGAGGAGTAGGAGAGGAGACCTCCTTAGGATCGGTGTTATGTACTTTAGGAAGTTTTCACTGTCCTAGGTTTCTGTATCATCCCCCAAATGCCCCTCAACTCCAGTGGCCTCTCCCTGTTTTTGCTCCCTCTCCTGCCTGACCCTCTCCTTTCAGTCTCCAGCTGCCCATCTGTAAAATCTATTTTTCCCTCCGAAGGAAGGAGATTGGTATGTCCCACCTATTCCCTTCCTCCATATGGAACCTCTCTGTATCTGTGCATTGTAGATTGGTTATCATTTCTTTAATGGCTAATGGCCACATATAAGTGAATGGATTTGGTATGCACCTTTAAAGATAGCACGAAGTCACAAACAGAAAGAGGAAGTAGGGAATAATAGCAACTATCAACTTCTGTTTTAAGATGTGAAAGATGCAAGCCACAGGTAGGGGAATGTGTGTACTTATAAAAGGAGCTATAGCCAGGACACACAAGGTTCACTTAAAAGTTAATGGGATGGGACCAGAGAGATGGCTCAGCGGTTAAGAGCACTGACTGCTCTGCCAGAGGCCCTGAGTTCAATTCCCAGCAACCACATGGTTGCTCACAACCATCTGTAATGGGATCTGATGCCCTCCTCTGGTGTGTCTAAAGACAGAGACAGTGTACTCACATAAAGTAAAATAAGTAAATCTTTTTTAAAAAAAGTTAATGATATGAAGTAAAAAGGACATGGATTATAAATGGGGACAAGGTTCTTACCAGACACTTCATACAAAGAGCTGCACAGTCACTCACTATACACAAAGTGATTAGCTCTTGGGTTATGTAGAGTTAAGCTCCAGTGAGCTATTGTGACAGAATAATGTCTGCTTTTAATGTAATGGGAAGCTGGGGCTTGAAGTAACTGCTCAGTTACTTCAGACCACTAACTGCTCTTGCAGTAGAGCCAGGTTCGGTCCCCAGCACCTACACAGTGGCTCACACTCATCTGTAATTAAAGTTCTCAGGGACCTGATGCCCTTTTCTGGCCTCCATGGGCACCAGGCACACAAGTGGTTAAGAGTTTTACATGCAAGCAAATACTCATGCACATTAAATGAAATTTAAAATGTAAGGGAAAGTTCTAGCCATGTTTGCAGCATCAGAGGACTTCCGGAGTGTTCTGTATTTTCATAGAAGTGGCTCCAGACTTCATAAGAATTGTCAAAAGTCATTGAAAGGTATGCTTAAGATGGGACCATTTGGGTGCATAGATCAGGTAAGTATTATCTATTTAAGGTGGATTTTTAGAGACATGAAGGATATCAAAATTGAATGTGAGAAAAAGAGGGTTTTTTCCTTTTTTTTTGTTTGTTTTGAGACAGGATCTCATATAGGCCAGATTGGTTTCTAGCTTGCTATGTAGCTAAGGATAACCTCCATCTCCTTACCTTCTGTCACCTGCGATTATTTCTTTTTTTAATTTTATTTTTTTTATTAACTTGAGTATTTCTTATTTGCATTTCGAGTGTTATTCCCTTTCCCGGTTTCCGAGCAAACATCCCCCTAATCCCTCCCTCTCCCCTTCTTTATGGGTGTTCCCCTCCCCATCCTCCCCCCATTGCCGCCCTCCCCCCAACAGTCATGTTCACTGGGGGTTCAGTCTTAGCAGGACCCAGGGCTTCCCCTTCCACTGGTGCTCTTACTAGGATATTCAATGCTGCCTATGAGGTCAGAGTCCAGGGTCAGTCCATGTATAGTCTTTAGGTAGTGCCTTAGTCCGTGGAAGCTCTAGTTGCTTGGCATTGTTGTTCATAAGGGGTCTTGAGCCCCTTCAAGCTCTTCCAGTTCTTTCTCTGATTCCTTCAACGGGGGTCCTATTCTCAGTTCAGTGGTTTGCTGCTGGCATACGCCTCTGTGTCCACATTTTCTGTACCACATTTTCTGTATCCATTCCTCTATTGAAGGGCATCTGGGTTCTTTCCAGCTTCTGGCTATTATAAATAAGGCTTCTATGAACATAGTGGAGCACGTGTCTTTTTTATATGTTGGGGCATCTTCTGGGTATATGCCCAAGAGAGGTATAGCTGTCACCTGCGATTATTGCTGAATTAGGGACTCATGTATCCCGGGTTGGTTTCACGATTCAAATATCTTGGCTCATGAGAATTGCCAGAAAACTATTAAAAAACTATTAGAAAAAAATCCTTGTCTGAGATCTGAAATTATTAAGCACAAAGCTCTAAAATCTACAGGCTTTCTTGAGTTTCCCAGGGTAACAGATGGAGCAAATCTGTTGACTGGTGTTATGTCCAGATTCAATCCAAAGTTCTTGATAACTGACTCCATCTCTGGACATCTCATATTCTCTGCAAATGCTAGAAGATGATGTCTAACTTTAGATCTCCCTGCCTCTCCCTCTAAAGTGCTTGGATTACAGTTGTGCATTTGGAGACTGGGTTTATGTGTGGAACCCAGGGCAGATATTCTTCCAACTAAGCTACCCCTATGGACCACATGTGTGGTTTTCCTCATGGTGTTAATGCTATCCTAGTCTACTCTAAATCTACAGAGGAAGACCCAGAAGCAGGACTTTGGTGGTTTGTCAAAAAAGCATTGATGAAAATGAAGTAGAATATAGTTGAGTTGGATGATATGCTATAGTACATGTTTTCTGACTTGAAATGCCCAGATAGTGATACATGCTATTTGCAGAGAATTTGATATGTCTAGAGATGGAGTCAGTTATCAAGAACTTTGGATTGAATCTGGACATAAAACCAGTCAACAGATTTGCTCCATCTGTTACCATGGGCAACTCACAAAAACCCGTACATTTTAGAGCTTTGTGCTTAATAATTTCAGGTCTCAGACAAGGATTTTTTTCCTAAATAGTTTTCTGGCTATTCTCATGAGCCTCCAGGCTTGGGAAACATTTTATGGACAGTCATAGGGTGTAGTAAAAGTTGCCGACGTGAGGTATAAGGCTGAGAGATTGGGAGGTGGCTACACAAGATGCAGCCTGTCCAATGAGATTAACCTATTCTCGGAGTTAAACTTCATTAACGGAGATCTTCCAATGTCTTATGAAGAGTGACTAAGCCCCCTAGGATTTTACCATACCCTCTCTTCCCTTGATTAGGATCACAATGCCAGGATACTCCATAGATTATCTTCAGTGCACATGGAATAATGAGAGGCAAAACCTTCACAGATGGGGTTGAGAAATGGTCACCAAATTGAAGAACCGATCTCGAGAGTCTCATTTGAGTTCATTTAAAACACAGAAGACTAGTCTGTCAAATATGTTTTCATTAAAAATAATAGCATTATTATTGAAACAATAATATAGAAACAATCTGCCAGTTTTTTTTTATGTAATTGAAATTTATTGGGAACAATTGTATGTTACCAAACACACCGATGAGCTAAACATGAACTGGAGATGATGCCACACTGGGGATGAAAGAAATGGTAAGATCGATGTCCTTACTGACCTCAATCTTCATGGAAATATAAATTAGGTAAGATGAGTACAGTGGACAGCTTTTGCTAATACACACAACCTCGTTATAAACTTCAGCTGAGTGAAGGCAGCTCCAGTCCTCTCAAATATAATCGACTTTCTATCATTATGGCACAGAGGCTAAGATGTCCTTAATGTCAGGAAATGGATTTTAAAGAAGACTAGACCATTTTATCTATAATTTAAGGACTCTTCCTCTCTGTGCTTTTAGCCTTAAATCTCAAACTCCGAAGTCTCAGAAGTTCTTTAAATGATGAAATTTGGTTTTCAATGTGTCTCCATAAAACCACTGAGGCCTGGAACTACTTGTTAAAGGATTATGTCAGAGTTAATTTTGGCTTTTGCTCTAACAAATCAAATGCTCAGTATCTTTGGAATATATAACATTCCGGGGTTCCAAAATATACAGAAATAGAAAGCCTGACCTAGGTGTGAAGGGGTTTTTATTATAGTTGTCAATTTTGATTCCCACATTGGCTCTCTCTAGTAAGACTAGTGTGGACTCCATTTCACTCACAGAAGAGAAGACTGGTCGCCTATTTGTGCTGTCTGTCCCAATGCTGGGAAGTTTCAAGAAACCCAAGTTTGTCCTTACAGGGAGCCTTTCCTTGAGCCCCACCAGATGGCTTACATTTATAATGAGCACAGGAACCCTTCAGTTTGAATGCTATCCCATGAATATCCCAGAGAGAATTGTGTTTTCTATGAGCTCCTATTCCTTGGGTTGGCCCCTTTCTGCTCCTTTCAGGGATACTTCTCCGTCTCACCTGCAATATCACATTCTAGCTGCTCTTGTCACCTGACCAGGGCCCTTGTCACTTGCTGCTGCTCACTTTCTTTAGTCTCACTTCTACATTCCTGCGTTCTCAAGCATTGCCTACCTTAGCATACTCTTTTCTAGGGACATGGTCTCCTATCCAAGGGTCTGTCACCATTGCTTGTCACTTGCTCTGAAAGCTTCTTTTAATCCCAGTGGAGGAGGGAGACGCCCTCTTCCCTTTGCCATCTAAAGATACCTCTGTCTAAGGTAGATTCCAACATTGCCTTTCATGAGATTTTAAACTTCTCAGAGCCACTGACTTCATTAGTCTCTCTGCCTTGGTCATCCCGTGTTAAGCACAACAGTAGATGTGTGAAAGATGTCTGTTGAAATGTGCGGATTCATCTCTAACCTCAAATATCAGAATTGACATGAATGCACAGGTCTTCTGGTAATTCTAAGTGTCCTGCTCGGGTGGCTAATTTTATGTTCGTTTGACACCTGAGAGGAGGAAAGTCCAGTTGAGACTATGCCTTCCTAAGATTGGGCTATAAGGAAGCCTGTAGAACATTTTCTTATTTAGAGTAGGCAAGAGAAACTGTAGGTTGAAGGTTATGTGACTGGTCTAGAGTCCCAATCCCTTCACTGGAAATCTTGTCTGGTTATAAGAGAGGGCCAGCTCGGGCTCCATGTCTCCCATTGCTAGGAGTCTTAGCTAGGGGCACTCTCATAGACTCCTGAGAGTTTCCACTGCACTAGATTTTTAGCTTGTTCCAGAGACACCCTCCAATTTCAGTTGTCTCTTCCAGTACTCTCTCCCTCCGTCCACCCTCAAACTAATTCTTCCTGTTCCCATCTTCCTAATTGCCAGGACCCTCCCTGCCTGGAGTGGGTTGAAATGAGACACAGAGTTGGACTCCGCTATAGCTTTAAAGTCTGATGATCTCTGGATGATTTAGCTTTCTAACTATGCTGAATGCTGATGATAACTTCTAGAATATTCCTAAAAACTTTCTTGCTCTTTCTGAGGGTTAAAAGCCTCTGGCTTAGACAATTAACACCTGTAGCATTACAGTGGGGATTAAGTAAAGGACTAATTGTCAGAGCCTTTCCCTTTTTATCCAAATGCTTCTCACTTGCCAGGCTAGGGGGAAGTTTTGAGCAGTAAACGTTTATTGAATCAGGAGAAGAGAATCATGCTTGCAGAAGGAAAAAAAAACCTTTTACACAAGCAAATATAGATTAAACATAAGTTCATATACAGATTCATGCATACACATCTCTTAAATCTCCATCCAAACCAACTGGGCACAGCTTACATACATTATCATAACTATATTTTTACACACACATTTATACTTACATATGCATTTGGAGCAAAAGACCAAGGACCAGTGCAGAAAGAACTCATTCTGGATGAAAAATGAGCTCAAATCTTTATTGCATAGAGAAAGAAAAGCCTTCTACCCTTTTATTGCTAAATGAATTAAAACTAAGTCTGTAAGAAGAAAGCTTTGTTCTCTTTAGTAAGACTAGGCCTGCCTTACTACTAAGAAAAGACCTGTTCTGCCCCCATGCTAAGGAGAAGCCTGCCTGCTCCTGCTCTCTCTGCAGCTTCTTCTTTTTTCCTCTTTCCCTCTGCATTCTGCATACTGCTCTTTCAATTTTTTTAAGTTGCCATATAATTTCCAGGTTATTATACTCTGCATTCTCCTTCTAATCCTGCTCTCTCCTACTCTGATGTCACAATAATACCCTTTCTCTCAACACTATTACTCTCAATGTTATGCCTTTCTTCTAAGTTCTTCTTGAGTTCAGTTCTGTTTAAAAAGTGTTCTGTCTAAAAAGTTATCTAAAAAAGTATCCTCAGCTCAGTTCCTCCTTTCTTTCTTTGTCCTCAGCACTTACAGCTACTTCAGAATACATGATCGCATGGTAAAACACACCACAAGTTTACACATAAATCCAAATCATAAATCGAAAATGAAGTTTACAGAGAACATTTACATGCATATCTATTAGGAATAATTATCTGGCTAAACATTCATCACCTCTCACAGCTTCACAGGTTTGTGGATGGTTAAAAACAATAACAAAGTTATCAGTGAGGTTTTGTATAGATAAACCTAGTCAATATTTTGTCTTCTGCCCTAGTACCTATAACAACTCATTGTTCCCTATTTATTAACCTTTGGCTAATGGTTTTACAACCTTTGGAGTGTTTTCTGAGTAGTAGAATGCCTGCTTACTTATCACAGAAGCAATTAATTAGTGACACTTGGCAGTTCTCATTGCAGTTTTTTTTGACTGTCAGAAAGGACCTAATAGCAGTCCCACTATAAAAGAGATTAATAAATACTGTTATAATTTTAGGAATTCTTATAGGATCATCATTAAAAATTAAGAACTCATCTATTTGTCTATAAAGCATCACTATGAGAGAGTGTATCTTTGTTGTTTTGCAGAGATTGGCTCAAAAGGGTGGGGCAATACCTAGTGATTGCTATATATGTTTTATAATAACAGCAAAAGCATATTAACAGCAAGAATCTTTCCTAAAATGAATTTCTCATGGACCTTGCCTATAAGAGCAAATCTGTCATGGATTCATAATCCAAGGCAAACTCATCTCAGGAAGATCACCTGCTAGTTATTAGCTTGTTGACTCCTGAAAACTAATATCCCCCCCTCCACTTGAGATATTTATATCTACTTCCCATTCCCAGGGAGATTCATGACTCCCCGTTTGAGCTCCCCTTTAGCTTCTCTTGCTATGTGGATTGTAGCATGGATTATCCTTTGTTTTATAGCTAATAAGCACTTGAAAATGAATACATGTCATGTTTGTCTTTCTAGATGTAGGTTACCTCATTCATAATGCTATTTTCTAGTTCCATCCATTTGCCTGCAAATTTCAAGATGAGGTTTTGAATTTTAAAATACTTTGGATTTTAAAGGACTGGGTATTTCAAAGAGGCTAATTTTTTTTAAAGTGCTTGAATTTTTAAAAAAGTTTAAAATTTGGAATATTTTATAGCGCGATTTTTAAAACAACACTCTGGTTTTTATATAAGAAGTGATTTAATTCAATATTTGATTCGTTACTACTTGAGAAGTACATTTGCTTTCCAGTATTGGGTGGCCATGAGGTTTAGGCAGCGTTCCTGATCCTTACTTCCTTATAACAGAAAGCAACGTGGGGGCTCAGCAATAAACATCTACTGCTGATTATGTAAACTCAACTCCACACACAAAAAAGTGATATATAAGTTCCGTTTGAGGCATTCCCATTTCTGATACTGTGCACTAATAACAGGGTATTCCATGTGTTCTACCACTGACCAGTAAGCTATCAATGACCGTGAAGAGATGGTATCCTCCCTGATGCCACCCATATTGTTTTATATCCACATGTGTGCATATAATGTTAAGAATTAAAAACTGCACAGAAAGGTCCACATATAGCTGTCTGTGTTCTGGAGCCATACACATATAAATATTTTCAAGGCTGGAGGATGAGTCCTGGATATCTATTTAAAAACTTGTCATAATATACATAGGTTAAGGAGAGCTTCAGAACTGGGGTGGCCTTTGACTCTGGCTTTGGAATTCCTCTCTCAACCTTATCTTGACTGTTGTTGATGTGTTTATAATAAGATAAAGAGAGGGGGGGATATGTTTTATGGAGGTGTGGTGAGGTGTGGAGGAAGGGGGTGCCTCTGTGGGCCCAGGCTGAGGCAACCCTTCCCCCTGAGGGACCAGTCACATGAAGATATAGTATAGAATAGAGTTTATTTAGGGCATGGAGAGGAGAGTTAAGGAGGTAGTAGAGGCAGAGAAAGGCAGAGACAGAGAGAGAAGAGGAGTTGAGAAGTTGAGGAGTAGAGACCAGCCACGAGCATGTGGAGAGAGTGGGGGCAGGAAGACAAGAGCAAGAGAGGAGCAAGAGAGCAAGTGAGAACAAGAGAGCAAGGACAGGGCAAACAACCCCTTTTATTATGAGGCCTACTTGGCTGTTGCCAGGTAACTGTGGGAGGAACATACCTGCCTGTTGCTAGGTAACTGTGGGGTGCAGCCTAGACAGAATGCTAACAGTTCTCTTGATACTGATAAGCACACCTCTTTTTCAGAGCTTCTGTTATGAGGGCAGGGGAGCAGGGTCAGTGGTATCCTCGGGCCTAGGCTTTACATCTTCTGACCTCTTGACTCATCGTATCTTCATAATGCTCATGTCTTTAAAGATCTCTAGCATATTTGGCCTGCCGGGTTTCTTTGGGTGACCCATAGCCACTCTTTCCAGCATTGTTTTTGCTCTCTTTGTTCTTTAATCAGATAAAGAACAGACATACTTTGGTGGAACACCAATGGAGGTGATGGTGCTATAGTAACAGATGTGGAAGTATCTAAATGACCTGAACTGGGACTCTTACTCCTGGAGGGTCACAATCTTAGCAGTCTGAGCTCTAATGGCGGCAAGTTCATTCCGGATCTTCTGCAAGGTTTCCTTACTGGCCTCACTTTGGAGGAGGCTCATCTTGAAACAAATCCAGGTAGGAAATATGCCTGCTCCAGGGCTTCTCAAAGCAAAGACGGTCATCCTTAAAGAGGGAGGCTAGGACCTGACCTCTGCCAAGAGTCTTGTTAAGCACTCTTCTGTGGCTCCAACATCAGCAAAGGATGCCACCATATCCTCTCCTAGGACTCTTGGACACTGAATCAGAGATAAGTGGGTACCAATTTTCCTGATGATACTTTAAGATGAACCATTTGGTTTTACAGACCAACTGCATACTAACCCCAATTTGCTGAAACACCATCCTCATGGGCACTTAATCCAGCCTAGCATTTACCAAGTCTTCCCAACATGCAGCTGAAGTACCCCAGGCATCCATAGCAGCACATGGTTCATAGAACACACTCGGCTGCTGTGATGTTTCTATTAATGTGAGATCTTGGATGAATAAGAAGGGAAAGGATGTGGATGTACGTCTATGTTAAGTTAACAAGAGAACAGTTGTCCTGGCTATGGTTAAGTCAAGTTGACACAAGCTACAGTCATGGAGGATGAGGGAGTATCAGTTGAGAATAATGCCTCAATAAGAACTGCCTATAGACAGGCCTATAGGGCATTTTTAAAGTTAGCGATTGCTGGGGGTTGTAGGAGGCCCTTTCCATTCCAAACTATGGAAAGCAAGCAAGTAAGCAGCACCTCCCTGTGACTTCTGTATCAGCTCCTGTCTCCAGGTCCTAGCCCTGCTTGAGTTTCTGCCCTGGTTTCCTTCAGTGATGGACTATAAAATAGAAGTATTAGCCAAATAACCCCTTTTCTCTTCAATTTTCTTTTGGTTATGATGTTTTATTACAGCCACAGTAACCCTTACTAGGACACATGCATATGGGAATAAATATAATTTGAAGTAATAAGATCTCCTCAAATCTAAGGCGTATGATTATCATTTGGTATTATTATATTTTGTCCCTTAGGCTGAGAGTGAGCTGAGCTGGGCCACATGTCTTTGACTCACAAGCTTAGGCTTGTTATCCAGAATTGGATGCATTCTTGACATCCTCCTCTCTACTGTTTCTTTGTTCCTCATCCTGGTTCTTGGTCTTTGGAATATTTCAGATCTTTGTTCTTATGGTGTCAGATGCTAGCTCTTTTCTGTTAGGATTCTAACTCTGAGCCCACTGATTTTGTCTCCTTGTGCTGTCCCGATTCTAGCATGATTATCTATCTCTTCTCATTCATGAAGAAGACATCACTTCTTCATAGACAGAGCTCAACACAAAAATGGCAGCAGATCCGGTAACTATACCTAGTGTGTTAGAATAGGATGCTGGAGTGGGAACCAGGGAACAAAGGTGGTGGAATCAGATGCTCACGGTGGAAGTACAGCATAGCTACTGGGCAGAGCAGATCAAATCCAAAGCATGCACAGGTCTCATGAGTCTGAGTCCCCATCTGGGGAAAAGTCATGAAAGGAGATGCAGCTGGATTAGACAAGAAAGCTGAAAAGCCAAGAAAGGCGTAGCATCGAGGTGAGAAGTCCATGGTGTGGTCCAGGTCAAGGACATAATTACTAACTGGTCCGTTTGGCTGGGTCAGGTGCTTTACTCTTTATTGCCCACAGAGTGATGAACAGGTGGGGCATGGGTTGTCAAGTTTGGGGGAGACTTAATGAATGTTTGTATCCCTTTGTGATAATAATCACGATGGGGAACTACAGGAGATGGGAAGGCAGTGAGGTATGGACTGCTGCCCTTGCCTGGCCTGACATTTTAGGGTACAGTCCCTTTCAACTCAGGCCCCTCCATTCACATGGCCACCCGAAGCATCAACTTGTCCTGAGTCCCACATTCCCTGCCAGCCAGCCATGTTTCCTTGTTGCCACTGCTACTTAGCGATTCTCTTATTTATTGCACGTTTACTCCTTAATGTATCATCTGAGTGGCTGCTCTAGCCTGTCCCTTCCAATCAGCCTCAAATCTTACTCTCTGATCATGACCTTGCCTCTGATTTTCCTGAGAAGACTGAGGACATTGGATGAGCATTCTTCTACTCCCCATTCCTGCCCAAAACTCCACCTCTGCTACCTTTAAATGCTCCTGAACTTTTTGCCTGATGTCTTTTCTTTCCTCTTGACTCAGGTAAAAGGCTGTCTTTTTCCTCTTGAGTGCTGACCTGCTTTCCTGTGCTCTAGCACTCTTTCCCCCTCTCAGACTCCTTCAGGTATACTCTGACTCTGACATTCTCTCCTCTCTAAGTAACAATGCTAGTCAGATGGAAGAATCAATTCACAAAGTTGGATGTGTATGCGTCTGTGTGCGAGCATCTCTCTCTCTCTCTCTCTCTCTCTCTCTCTCTCTCTCTCTCTGTATGTGAATTTGTGGGCATGCATATGTGTACACTCATATGTGTATTTGTGTTTTCATGCATGTGTATTTGTGGGCATGCATGTGCATATGTGTTGTGTGTGTGTGTGTGTGTGTGTATGCGTGATGGGGGCACAGAGGTCCTTGTATTTCACTTTGTACCTGTATTTAGGGGAGATGTCACATGTACATGATGGCTTGCTGACATCCATGCTATTGATCAGAGATCATATTAGATTCCAGGCCCTTTAACAATAGTACCCACCTTCATGGTCACATGTAATTGGTAATGGAGGTTTTAATGTCGTCACACCTTAAACTTTATTGTGCACCTGAAATTGGATCAGTTGGACTGATTGCTGCCTGGACACTTTTCCAAAATCATACTGTGTTTTAAATACACTGACAAGGAGCCATCTGGCGTTAGACTCCCCAAAGTCTGATCCAGGTTGATGAAATTATTCTGCACTGGGTTTTCATTCTTACTTCTCTGTGAGGTCCATTCCCTGTATGATACCTTCAGGGACCCACCTCACGTGTACATATAGACTGGTGTACATGTGTGGATGGGTGCAAGTACCTGTGTATGCACATGTGGGGAGCGGGTGTGGCGACAGTCCCAAGATGGCGCCCGGGACTGCCGCTAAGTCTCATGACTAGCACCTGACTTCCTCACACACCCGAAAACTAGCCACGTCCATTGTGAGAGCTGCGCAGGCGCACCATGACGCAAGGTCAGGCCATGTGACGTGGACCTATGAACTGAGATTACGCAGACTGGACTGATGAGGCGGAGTTAAGGGAGGATATGAGGGAGTGTGCTCGGGGGCTGAGGAAAGAGAGAAAAATGAAAAAGAAAGATTCCTGCTTGCATGCTGTAAGGTTCCTGAATAAACTGCTTTGAGAAGAACGCTGTGTCGTCGCTCTTTTCTGCGGGTCGGAGATAGAAGTGACATGCACATCCATGTTTGTTTAGAGGCCAGAGGTCAAACTTTGGTATGATTTCTCAGGTGACATCCATCTTGTGTTTTGAAACAGAGTCTCTCAGTGAGACCTGAGACTTGGGGATTAGGCTAGGGTATCTCTTACTCCCTAGTGCTGGGATTAGAGGCTTTTGCCACCATGTCTGACTCTTTATGTGGGTTCCAGAAAACGACACTCTGGTCTTTATTCTTGCATGGCAAATACTTTACTGACTAAGCCATCATCTCAGTTCCCCAAAACAGAGCATGTCTCCCCTATATTATGGGATCTCCTATATCTTTAAAGTATGATTTTCTTCCTTCCAAACAGTGTGTATGAAGAAACACCTCATTTCCACATAGGGACTTGTCAGTAACTTGGGACAGGTTATCTGATATTTGTGTATCTTATTTGCTCCTATTTCTTCCCAGGATTGGTCTTTTGTTCTTCCACTCAGGTAACTGCTATTGGTTTTAGTGATGCATTTGCATCAGCTTCCTGGGTTACCTGACAGATACTTACATTCACCTATCAGGCCAAGACTTTCAGATCAAACACTAGCCCCTGAGCCTGAAAGGCACGGTGTTTTCAGCAACAGGAGTTTACCTATTCCTTTGGCAGGCAGTCAAAGGTATTGAAAAGGCCTATAATGTTTTTAGGACTTCTTAAGCAACCCTTAATGACTCAAAAGAAGGCTTTGTTACCTGCTGTTTGGGTTTTTGTGAGATGGTCTATTGCTCTTGGGAGAGCCTTATCAGCCACACACACATACACACACATACACACACATACACACACATATAATTGTATATAATATATTATGGGTATTTTGGGGTAGTTAACAGGATGATTTTTTCAGACATCTTACTATTACTTCACCCTCTTTAATCTTTGGGCAAATGGAATCCCATTGAAGAAGGCCTGACTTGTACATATTTCTTGGATGGTACTGCTGTGTTTTCTTCTCATGGCTCCTGGGTTTCAGGTTACCATTTTGACTCTTTGATCTATTTGAAGTTAGTTTTTTTCCTTCTTTTATTTGCATAAGGGGGCAAATAGAGGTCTAATTTCATTCTTGTGCAAGTGGACATCCAGTTTTCTCAGATCAGTTCATTGAAGATGCTTTCTGTTCTCCAGTATGTTTTGGGCTTCTTTGTCAAATATTAAATGTTACTGGTACTCACGTTTGGGTCTTTGATTTTGTTCCACTGGTCTGCATTTTGTTTTTATTACTGTAGCTCTATTATATATCTTGAGATATGGAATGATAAGGCTTCCAGGATTATTTTTTTGTTCAGGATAGTTTTAGCTACCAGGGTGTCTTGTGGTTAGGTATGGATTTTGGAATGTATTTTTTTCTTATTTCTATAAAGAACAAAATGGAGATTTCAGTTGGGATTGTATTAAAGCTGTTGATAAAATAATAATTTCCACATTAATTTTTCCAATCAATGAGAATGGGATTCTAATTTCTAGTATCTGTCTCTTTTGTTAGAGGTTTAACATTTTCGCTGTAAAGGTCCTTTAGCCTCCATGGTTAGATCCATTTCTAGATATTTTATTTCTTTGAGGCTATTGCAAATGGGTGTGAGGCCAGCACATTTAATGGAGTAGCCAAAAATCCAATAAACATTTGTTGTCAGCTTTTAGACAGATTTTCACCTCATTCCGTTCTCTGTGCTGGATAGTTGCTGAAAATTTCTGTACAGTCAACCTGCTAATAATGTGTTTCTCACAGGATGGGCTGCCAAGTGTGGAGTTAGTAAATGTGGGTAAGCAAGCTGAAGGTAATAATTAAGTTTCTATTCATGTGTTGCAACAGTGTAGGCAAGAGGCAGTGATTCTTCAGTATCCCCTTCTTGAAAGGACCAGCATGGGTGAGGCTTGAGGAATAGTTCAACGAGGCCTATATAAGTTCTTCTCTACCCCTTGGTCACATACCTTGTGGGGTCAAATGACCCTTTCACAAGGTTCGCCTAAGACCATCAGAACACACAAATATTTACATTATGATTCAAAACAGTAGCAAAATTACAGTTATGAGGTAGCAATGAAAATAATTTTATGGTTGGGGGTTACCCCGTCATGAGGAACTGTATTAAAGGGTCACATCACATCATTAGAAAGGTTGAGACCACCGGCCTATTTAAAACACTATGGTGATGCATTTTCTAAAATTATACATATTATATGTATAGTTTGATATTTTGACATAGGTATATCAAACTCATCAGCAAATTCGTCACCCCAATGATCCTTCATTGATACTGAGATCATTTTAGAGACTGATCAAATTCAAATTTCAATTACATAGTATAGTGCTGTCAACTCTAGTCACTACAGTCAGACATAGTCTGTCCTTAGGTCCCAGGACTTAATACCACATATACCAGAACCTTCATATCCTTTTACCTGTATTTCTCCCAGCTCCTTTGTAACAAACACTCAACTCTCTGCCTCTAAGTTTCTAACACCTGTATTTAAAATGTTCACCATTACTAATCACCAGGATGAACATACCCCAAATAATAGGAAATCCTTCATAAATATATTTGAAGAGAAAGAACTATTGCATACCTTTCTGGGAGTATCAAATTCTACAGCTATTAAGGAAAATAAAAGTGATTGTCCTTACCTCACAAGATTTAGGATCCCAACCTACATTCATATGTCCAAATGATATAAATCTCTATCTTGGCAAGATCTCCACACTCCCATGTTTATCCAATAGTATTCACAATAGCTGAGGTTAAAAAAAACCCTCTAAATGTGTGGTATATGGTATGATAAGATGAAGAAGATGCTGTGCATAGACAGAGTAGAATGACATTCAAAACTAAGAGATGAAAACCCTTTCACGTACTGCTCTGTGGATGAAGCTGGAGGGCATTGCACTCTGTGAAGTAACTCATGGAAAGGCAAGCACACTGCGATCTCACAGCTAGAATCTAAAGGACTCACACTCTTGTTCTTTTATGAACCTCAGGCATCAGAGAAGGGACGGGAGAAGGGCTGGAATGGAAACGAACCGATAGTACAGAAAGCAATGTTTCCAATGATGTTTTCTCCTCCTCTCTCCTTTGACATCATGAGGATATCTGCCTTAGAAATGCTAATGTGAGGGGTTAGGTAGATGGCTCAATGGTTAAGGGCATTGGCTTCTCTTCTACAGGTCCTGAGTTCAATTCCCAGCAACCACATGGTGGTTCACAACCATCTGTAATGGGATCCAATGCCCTCTTCTGATGTGTCTAAAGACAGCTACAGTGTACTCATATACATAAAATAAATAAATCTTAAAAAAAGAAATGCTAATGTGGGTCTGAAGGGATAGCTCAGTGGGTAAGAGCTCTTGGTGCACAAACATGAGGACTTGAATTTGGATCTGTAGTATCCATGTAAAGAGCCACATGTGTCTCTAACCCTAGTCCTTGGGGAAGGGCAGAAGTAGGAGGAGGACCACTGAATATCAGGGTTCCCTGAATATCTACCTACCTCCACGACCCACTAGTGAGAGACTTTGCCTCAAAAGTTTGCTCTCCTTCTTCAAGGCCCCATCATGGCTGCTTATTGTATGATGCTATAAGTCTCTTAATAGAGAACAGAAGGGTCAATCTCCCTTTTCAGTGCCCCATCATATTTCTTACAGCACGACACTATAACTATCTTAAAAAGCTGGGAATCAAAGGGTTTACATCTTCTTCCAAGGCATCATGGCTGACCTTCATGGCTGCCCAACATGGCTCCCTGTCTTCTGATGTTAATTATTATCCTAATGAAGTTCTTTTGGAGGCTGACTTGTGTCAGTTTCTTTTTCCCTGGACCCATGACATCTTTTATAATTTATCTAACAATTCTTTAAAGTTTTGATTTGGTATCTGTGTGTAGATATGCACGTGTGAGTGCAGGTGCCTGTGGAGGCCAGAGGTGTTGGCGTCCCCCTGGAGCTGTAGTTATGGGTGATTGTCTGCTATCCGGTGTGGATGATGGGAACTTAACTTGGGTCCTGTGCTAAAGCATGACATCTATTACTGCTGATGTATCTCTTCAGCCCCTATTATCCAAAAATTTTGGCCTACTTTCTTCAGGTCTTCATGAATAACTCATGGTATAAGTTTATAGCAAACTATACAGTCTTCATTCAAGTCTGAGATTCTGTATTATTGGCACATTAGTTTGAAGATCTGACTCTTCAGTTGGTGTCAATATTCTTTTGAAAGGGCCTTCTCAATGGCTTAATCAATACATCTTGGCACATCACTACTTTTTGTCCTAGAGTTTCCATACTTCTTGAAGTTTACATTATTGGTGCCTCTCTTCATTTGACACTGAGTCTCATTTTAAGGGATGACTGTGCCAGAATGGATGTGTGCGAGGAAGTGCTATAAGCAATATAATTATGGATACCTGTGAACACAAAGCATGCAGTGGTCCATTTCAGTTCTCAAATAATGTGCTTCTTTAGAAGCACAGGAGTGACTTTCATTAAAGGAAATGGTTTTCTGCAAGAGGAATACATTTCTTTGTGAGTGAAACAAGAGGAGTTGGCCTTGAGGATTAGGGGATTTATGATATTTGTATAACTTATAACATATCATACGACTTAGAGAATAGGAAAACGTTTATGAGGAAAATGTGGCTACTGTTGATATTTCATTTTATAAACTCATTTCTTATTTGGCTTAAGCCCTGATTTATTATGCAGTTAAATATCCATGCTTTGGTGCTACCTCATAAGTTTAAGAGTAGCATTTTGTTCATTCCAAAATGACCAATATAGCAAGAACACAGTCATACATTTATTACTTGAAAACTCCTCTTTTCCAAAAACAATGGGAAAGTTAGGTTGAGAAAATGCTTTAAAGTCCTTATTAAATATTTTCACTGAAAACTTTGAGATGATACACATTTGAAACAAACTTTCTAACACCCAAAGGATGAGGGTTGCTATAGCTGTGTCCCATGCTATAAGACATGTCTGTTTTTTATAAACCAGTTGGGAGTGGCCAGAGTTATAACAAGAAAATAGTCTGTAACTATTTAATGGTAAATATATTCATCCTTTGGATTAAGAACACTGTTTTTCCTGAAATAAAATTACATTCCATTTTAAAACAAGCAGCATAGACTTCATTGTTTTGTTTAAACTATCAAGATTCTTCTAGAAGCTGATTGCTTGTCCTTGAGAGAAAGATGAGGTAAAGTTAAGAGTATGATACAATAAAAAGTCTTTGGTATGTTGAATTCATAATTGGTTGAAGTACCAAGTATAAATAACTCAGTACTTTGCTGTGGCTGGTTGTCTTTGCCGACCTCCCACCACCCAAGGCTCCAGGAACTTCTGTGAAGAAAGGGAATGCAAGTGGTAGAGGGTAAGGAGGAGGGCTATGAAATTCTGAGTTTTGGATATGATATGAGTGCTGCACACACGAACTCCTAGTAGCTGTTGACAACTGAACAAGATTGGCACAAGATAAAGCCAGTCAAAATTTCAACATGGATAAGGAAGGGATATTATCAGGAGGGAGAGTACATTCCTTTGAAGATATGACTGCTGGTAGATGGCTCATGCCCTCAACGATGGCCCCAAACATAACTCATGTGTGTAGGAGCAACGCTAATTAGACTAGGGGGCTATTAATAACACAAAGAAAAGAAAGCAACATGAAACCAGGAGGAAGATGGGTGCATGTGTACCATGGGGAGTTGGAGAAAGGCCCAGGTAGTTAGATAGAATCAAGACATACATCTTGTATAATTGTATAGAACTCTCAAGGAATAGAAAATATAATGCTTCTTAAAAAGCAGATGAGATTTGAGCATGCACTGGGAATGGCTCTAAGTCATTAAACCTAACACAGACACAAATGTGGTGGTTTAGGATAAGGAATTATGCACATGAGTGTTAGGCTATGAACACCATGAATTGATGTACAGAGATTGAGTCCACACAAAGACCAGTACCTAGAATTCATATGATTCAGCTCACCATTGTCAACTTGTTATCCTGAGCAAACCTCAAGTTTTGTCTACCTTGGATGTGCGAGCAGCCCTACTGAAGGCGATTGGTCAGAAAATCATAGTGCCTGCCACTTAAAAACCAGAGCCAGCAACTGTAGCCTGGTCATTCTGCTTTGTAACATGAGCTCTAAACTATTTATACATTCTTTTCTGAAATCCTTCCTACTTCCCGGTCTCTCTTCACACACATAAAGCATTCCCTGTGTAATTCGACCAGAGTTAGCCATGCTAATATCAAATAGGCTAAACTGTCTGTCTCTACATGAGGAACTCGGTTTCTCAGAACCAGAGCCATTTTTTTCCTGGTTCTGAATTGGTTTCATTCCAGTAGCCCCTTCAATCAGAAGCTCAAAGATCAGTCACAAGAGGACATGGAGCTTTGAGGCACCTGTGCCAACACCTGTGGACAGCAGGGGTCACAGTTGCCACAGCTTAACAGAGGAGCCTGCTGTGCACAGAGTAGCCAGCCTGTTTTGCCTTAGTGTTTAGATTTATAGGATAATGAGTATGGAAGCCAAGTCTGGTTTGAGAATTCTCTCTGTGGCCATATTAAAAAGCTCAAAAATCTCGCCTTTTCCCTTCTGCATATTTGCATAATTGGCTTCAACATCCTTTCCCAGACATAAGAATTTTTTTTTATTTGAAGACAGTTATGTTCTGAATGATGGTATTCTTTTAATCATCATCAGACTAGAAAGGGAGTCTCATTAGGGCCTTTAACTTTTTCTAATCAATGTTCCTGAAAGCAATTTTTTTGAATAAATGAATTTCATATCTTACCATGTGCTAAAATTTATTTCTCCCTTCTACTTAGAAGGGATGAATAGGGCTTCCAGATTTTTCATTTTGCATTAAGCGTATAATTGCTAAGAAATTATGGCTGCAGATCATCTACCAGTCATTTGGCTATAGATGTTATTATATGTTACACACATATTTAACTGTAATCTTTGTATTATTTACCGTAATACACTGGGCGAGCTTGTACCATACGGTGCAGTGTTTGATACAACAACTTGTGTATTAATTTAAAATGTTTTAGGAGATTAAAACTCCAGGTAAATATGAATGATATATTGAGATATAAATAACAATCAGACGGAACATGCAATCATTTAACCTAAACTGCGAATGTGAATAGAAATTGGTGTACCTTCATAAGCCCTACTTTGGATAGAATTCATTATACTCAAATATAGCCACTTCAGCCTTAAAAATGCCCTACACAACCCCCAAACTGAAGACAACACAGCGTATAGGATTTTTTTTTTTACCCCAAATAAACATTTTCTGAAATGACAATTAAAAAAAAAATAACAATACGGCTCTAGAATGGGTTACTGTACAGCAACGAGAAGAGACTACTACAGTATTTTACTAGTATGATGTTGACTGAAAGAAGGCAGATACAACAGTGAACGTGGCATGTATCTGTTTGTGTAACCATGGTTAGCTTACGGGCGATTCCTCTAGGCTCCTCCCATGGACCTAGCAATGGCTTATGTCATTGTCTGCTGCCATTACCTGCTGCCAGCCAGATGTGGGCAGCATATAAGAGGACTGCTTGCCACGCCAGTTCTCTCTCTCTGTTCCCATGTGTTCCCAGCAGGTCTCTTTCTCTCTTTCCAGCCCTTCTCTGTCCTGCCTCTTCTCTGCCCCTTTGTCTGCCTGTCTACATGTCCACTTGTCTGCCTCTACCCCTTGTCCAGGTCCTCACTCCCCTTCCTTCCCCCAAATAAACCCACTTCTTCATGCCATGCATCTTTGTAACCATCAGGACTGAAGTGTCCAATGATTCGAGAAGTCAGTTACAGCTTGTGTTTGTAAGGAAGTTTCGGGCTTTCTAGAACATTCTCTGATCTGGTAAGATAGTGGCTGTGCACTGTTTTGCACAGAAGCTTGATTTATGGAAACTGAACAGGTGATACAGATGTGAACCAGGCCCTTTCAACACACGCATTGTATTGTTGTATAAAGTTAAAACACCTAGAGGGCAGAGAGGACTTTATTATTGGCTGGGCGTTTATTAATGGTTGAAAGGGCTCAGTACTGGGCAGTAGTTCTCATTGGTTTGCTGTGTGGCCTTCAGTGTGCATGGTCACAATTCCTCTTTTGACAGGTCTCTTTCTATTGTTCAGACGCCGTATGTTATTTAAACTCACGGAGCACTTACAAATAAATTATTTTTGGTGCATCAATTTACAAGGTCTTTACAATTAACTGGAGTTAACAGTAAAGATCCAAGTCGTCTGTTAAGGCAAGCTGCCTATTACTGTCAAAGTCAGACCTGGAAGCAGCTTGGGGAAGTGTGGCATGAGTGGAGCCAGGGGAATGGTAACGTTAAGTTTCAAGAAGCATGCTCAGGTTCCATGATTTCTTTTGTCTGCATTCAGTCTTTGTCTCCAGTGCCCGCATTAGCATTTCCCAAAGTCTCTGACCACACACACCATAGAAACAACATTCGATTTTAATTCTGACCACTTCTTGCTTCCTATTCGCAGGCTGACCATATTCCTTCTGGACGTACACACTTCCCCCCATTGCCCTTGGAAGACCATGCAAGTCATCTGTAGATGCGCCTTCATCCTGCTGGCCTGAGATGGCGCCAGGTCACCTTGTGTGATGTTTTGAGAGTTTTAACTCCTTTTTTCCTAATTAAACTTGGTCACAAATCTATTGATAATCTTTTCATGCAGATAATGAATAGTATTCTCTGGCTTCTGGGGTGTCTGTGGTTTCCCCAGTCCCATTCTTCAGGGTCACCTTGCATCCCCAGGAGTCCCTTTTACAGTTTCTGAGGCACAGTAGTTAGTCACATTTTTATTTCTCTGTAAAACAGAGTCACACAACTGAAAAAAGTTAAAACAATGTAGCTTCTCCTGTCAGCTTTATTGATACGGATCACCTCATCTAGATGAGAATAAAATATCTTTTGTAGAAATATCTGCTAAGGAAAGGAATCCAGTTATTTACAAAGCCTGTTTAGTTTAAGGCTGGGTTTGAATAGTGAAAGCAATCTTACCCATTGTGGTGACAGCAACACATGAATGATTTGAATGGGAGAAACTGGAGTTTCCGCTTGTTTGACTAAGCACTTGAGGACTTGAAGACTCATAGGTGAGTTACCTCCTCTTGCCCATCCCTTTCTCACTAATGTTTAAAGCTCTCAGGGGTAAGACTCAGAAGAGCACAGCACAACATGGATAGACCTCAACCCCCTGCCCTGAGGTGTTTCTATTTTCTCAGTATTTGTTGGAAGAGATTTTTCACTGCACTCCATCAGCAGAGACACGTTCATGCTATTGAGTAGTCCCAGAAGGGGACTTAACTTTGCTTTGTAGAACTAACTGTATACAGATACAGATTCAGCAGGAGATGACAGAGTCACATTCATGCCTACTGACCTTGCCTCTTTACACAATGAAACTAGAGTACTAGAGACATGTTGGGGACAATATCAAAAATGCAGCAGATGTGGGCTGTATGCTGTAAAGAACAGGCATGATAGCCAAGGAGATGAAATGTTTGCCTTCTACATTATTTTCTTTTCAGTATGAGATAGTTAAGGTTCTCATCATGGAAGTTCATTGTGCTATGTAACAGTTAGCAAAAGAATTTGATCTTAAACACTTGGGTGCTGGAATACAAAACTATATTTAAGAGATGTATGAAATATTATTAAACTGATTTCCTGTTGGCTTGGTTATTTAGGTGGGTGGCCATGAATAAGTAAATTAAATAAATTAAATAGATGTTTGAGGTCATGATACTATGAGAAAATTTTCAAAGTATTGTTTGAAAGCTATATAATACTTCTAAGTGCTGGATTGGTAATTTCCAAGGCTTAAAAATTAACGAAGATTAAATAATTTACTTTATTATTATAATTTATTTGTTAATGAATATTCATTCATTCAGTTGAACTCATTCTGTGTTATTCTAAGTGATTTGATAAATGCCACTGTAGGCACTATAGATGACTAAGAAATCATCTATGTGCTTTAGACATTTATGACTTCCTAAGTCAAAATGAAATTCCTTTTGGAACTAGTGCCTCGATGCCTTGCACTGAAAGTAGGTCCTTATTATCAGGAAAATAAGGAGATGTTGAACTGAGTCTAGGAGGACAGGTAAGAACAATGAGGATTCCAGCAGTAGCTAGTGATGCTGAGGACATTCTGAGAGACCAAGAGCCAAGTGCAGAGAGTAGAACAAGAATCCTGGACAGAGATACTTCTCATTATTGGTGTGAAGAAGGCAAACATTTCCTAGTTTTATAAATAGACAGTGATCTCATCTTGTGTTAGGAGCTATGACTTTTCAACACAGCTGGCCTATAGAAGGCCAGGGACTCAGAGCAACCATAGATAAGTGTACCCTGTTCTTTTGAATTTTTGTCATACAATCCATTTCTCTACAATGACTACCTACTCAGAAATGGATGTCTGTCCCCAGTAATAACAATTACTTCCTGGGATTGGAATTAGATAAATTATAATGAAATCTTTGGCTGAGAGCTAGTGCTAGAATGCTGATGACTTACAGCTAGCTGGAGTAAAAGAGATGGAGAAGAGGGGCTGAGATGATCAAGTTGGTGTTAAAGTGTTTGACTTACAAGTATAAATACTTGAGTCCAACTCGTAGAACCTTTGTAAAAAAGCTGGCCCAGCTTGAGACCCATGCCATGAGAGAGATCCCACCCCTGACACTATTGATAACATACTGCTATACTTGCAGGTAGAAGCCTAGCATAAGTTTCATCAGAGGGGCTTCACCCAGCAACTGTTGGAAGCTGATACAAAGACCATCAGCCAAACATGGAGTGGAACTTGGGACATCCTGTGGAAGAGGGGGAGGAAGGGTGGCAGGAGCCGGAATGGTTAAGGACACCATAAGGAAACCTTATAGAGTCAACTAACCTGGGCCCATAGGGGCCCACAGAGACTGAACCACCGACTAGAGAGCATGTATGGGACAGACCCAGGCACTCTGGACATAAGTAGTTGTGCACCTGGGTCCTCATGGGGTACACCTCAAGGGGCAACATTCTGTCTCTGACTACAGTTGCCTTTGGATCCCTTTCCCCTAACTGGGCTGCCTTGTCTAGCTCAACGGAAGAGAATGAGCCTAGTCTTGCTGTGGTTTGATTTGTCCTAGACTGGTTGATATCCATGGGAGGTCTCCCTTTTTCTAGGGGGAAGTGGAGGAGAGATGGATGAGGGGAGAGGGGTGAGGTGAGAGGGAGGGACTGGAATAAGAAGAGGGAGGGGAAGCTGTGATCTGGATATAAGGTAAAATAACTATATTTATTTAATAAAATAATAAATAAGTAAATAAATAAAGTGAATACATAAATAAAGTAAATAAATAAAAAACAAACAAACAAAAAACTGGATTTGTGGTCCTGGCTTGGAATCCCTGTCAATTGTTGGTCAGGCAACATAGTCTACTCAGTGGGTTCCATTTTAGAGCAGTGACCAAGAAGGCAGAGAAAGAAGGGCCTGAGGAATGACCTGCAAAGTTATCCTCTGGCTACAACTCACATGTGTATAAACATATACGTGTGTGTGTGTGTGTGTGTGTGTGTGTGTGTGTGTTACAGTGAGAGACATAGAGATAGTGTAAGGGTCTGAAAATTTCTCAAGGAAAATCTCAGACTTAGATAGTCTGCAAAAACAAAGAGGGTTTATTCTGCATTAACAATCAGCATGCAGGGGTCAACCATTCTCTAAAACGCAACCCCAGACAAAGGCACACAGGCCTCCTTATCAGGACCTGTGGGAACTCTCTAGAAGGATTAGGTAATCTAATCTCATTGGTGGGTGCGAGGGGGTCACAGGTGGTCAGCGGTCTGCATTCCTATGTCATAAATGTTCAACCATGTGATGAAATAGGGCTGCCCAGCGCAGATGGCCTATTCTGAGATAAGACATCTCCCCATTTTTGTGGTTATTCCCACTGGATTTTATGGTCTGTTCCTAGAGCTGGTATCTTATGACTTAGTTTCTGGGACTTATGATCTACTTATGAGGCTGGTACCTTATGGCCTCTTTTTGAAATCAGGCCTGGTTTTTAAATAGAGACAAATGGGATTTATGTAACCCCTTCAATAAATAGATAGATAGACAAATAGATAGATAGATACATGTTAGTGAAGCAAAGGAAGAAAGGAGAAAGGAAAGATGGAGGTGAAGCCTGAGTGGCACCCAGCCTAACTGTTTTCTGTTTTGTCCAACAGTGGCTCATCTTGCCATGTGATATCAGTGAACCCATGGGTCTCTGATGCATGTAGCTGAGGCAGCTCGAGCCGTGTGCTTTGTTGGGATAACTGGCAGTTCTAACTAGGAATAACCCTCTCTCACATCTCTCTACTCTGTTTCTAATTTTTAAAACAGATTTAGTTATGTATGTATGTGAGTACACTGTCGCTGTTTTCAGACACACCAGAAGAGGGCATCGGATCCCATTACAGATGGTTGTGAGCCACCAGGTGGTTGCTGGGAATTGAACTCAGGACCTCTGGAAGAGCAGTCAGTGCTCTAACCACTGAGCCAACTCTCCATCCCTGCTTCTCTTTTTGAACACATCAAAGAGTTAAATCCCCAGAGTCAAGACACACCCGGCTTCCTTTCCTTTGAGAGGAAATGCTTACTTTTTCCTTCTCACTTAGCTCCGCTGAGTCAGGATTTCTTCATTTAGTGACCGCAGGTCATTAGACACTGCTTGAGGCATCCTTGACTCTGTCACGCAGCAGACAGAAGGCAGCAATACCTCTGGATGAACATGACATCAGCAAGGTCTAGCAGTTTCACTCCACTGGCTGCCAAGTCGCCTTCTGGTTGAATGATCAACTTGGAGACCTGGGGAGAGCAGTTATCCTTAGCAGTTCCTTTCTGTCAGCCCATTATCATTAGAGGAGGCAATCAATCCTGACAGGTATGCTGAGATGAGCAATCTCTGTCACTAGGAACTGAGAGATGCTGACACCATGCCGGGGCAGGTGCCAGCGAAACAACTTACCCTCTGATGGGCACTTCCATAGGATTGCGAAACCTCCAAACCCCCTCTAACTAGGAAGGAGTGATGTGTATGACTAGCATCAGAGAGCATGGATTTTCCCCTTTAGCATCTCATGTCTTCTACACATTTACTGTATTGTCACATATGCCATGTTTGTGTCATATTGTATTTATGAATCATAAGCATGGATTTAAGCTTTCATTTTCATGCAAATCATTTGGGTGAAGTACTGTGTATCTTGTTCACTGAGAATGAACTTGACTCCTATCTTTTTGAAGGCAAGTATAAACAAGTTCTAGGAAGTGTTTAAGCAAATGTGCAAACAGGAAAGAAGTTGATTTGAGAGGATGTTGAACGTGGTCAGTGACTGGATACTTATTATTGGTACTAAGGTTTAGCAAGACCAGAAAACAGTTGAATCCAGCCATTCCTATGCAAGGAATAAAGGCCTTCTAGTGCTGGGAGTCGGATGCCTGGCTGACACCAGCCCTGCTCCAGATAGGGTATGCCAAGGGTTAATGCTCAACAGCGTCTGTTTCCCCCAACCCCCTGCTTTTTTGGCTGAGGGAAAGAATCACCTTCAAGGTTCATTATCCTCATTACAGCATGGTCAATACCTACACATCAAGGGCTTCCTACAAGCAACTTTCATCAGAAAAAAAAGGCACTTCTGTACGGTCCTGGAGCCAAGCCGGTCCCCCACAGAGCTGTGAATGATCTGAGGGGAGGCTTTACTCTGTGCTCCCACCAGAACTGACCTCTCCTGATTCAGCCCGGGTCCCTGAAGTCAGACCTTTCCTCTGCAGCCCATTGGCTACAGGTGCCCCAGGATAGCTGTGAAAATGCATTTAGAACATTAGAGAGTGCTTTGTGATTTCTTTTTAATATATAACTCAATAGTGTGGTTTAGTGTGAACTTTGTAGACGACATTGCTCTCGTTGCAATGTCAAAAGTTTGCACATGCTTACTTGATCCTAAGCACAGCTCCCCTTTGTCTTTGGAATTCAAAGCCTAGATCTTTCTGACAAGCGAGCTGTCTTTCTACCCCTTGCCGCGGGTAGTGGAGGCAACAGAAAGAAGGGGCTGGGTTTCAAACGCTGATTTCCATATTTAGCCCAATTCTCTAGGTTGTGTTTCATTCTCCATAGAGCAAAAGTGAAGTTACACTGAATGATTGTTTAAGAAGTAGATAGAGTGGATGCTGGAGAGATGGCTCAGCCGTTAAGAGCACTGGCTGCTCTTCCAGAGTCTGAGTTCAATTCCCAGTAACCACATGGTGGCTCACAACCATCTATGATGGGGTCTAAGGCTCTCTTCTGGCATACAGGTGTACATGCAGATAGAACACTCATACATAAAATAAAAATAAATCTAAAAAGTCTGTAAAGTGTAGATGGTCTAAAATGGATTATAAGTCCCTTAAAGTTCTAGACATATGAAAACAGTACGTGAAATTTCCTCATACAAGAAAGTTGTGGGGGATTTTTTGTTTTTTTTAACTTTCAGACTAATTGTTATTTCATACTCAAAAAGTAAAAGAAAGAAAAAAAAGAAAAGAAAAAGAAACGCACACGGCCTGGTTGTACACTTGCTAATGAGCAAATATGCTTGAAATGTAGGTGCAGAATTCACCTCCTGCTTCACATCCATTTAAATGATTACTCTAGGCTTTGTGGAATGCCCAAGACTAATCTTGGAGAATAAACTTGCCAACATGAGATTTAAAACATCATCTAAAGATTTGAACACGCCCCACCCAGTAATAGTTACAGGTACACAATGAAGTGAAAGACCTCATGTTAAGGGAACATTGTGCCCTTCAGTTTTTGTTGTCTAAGGTAAGAACAGTCTGCATTTCGTGCCCAGAACAACATCTTCAGATGCTAAATACTGAAAAGCTGTAATAAGAAAATAATAATAATAATAATAATAATAATAATAATAATAATAATAATAATAACCTAATACTATGCCATGTGGCATAAAAGGGAATGCGAGTTTGTCAGAATAATGAAATTCTACGAAGATAAATCTGGGTCAATTTTAAGTCACTTAGTTCTCACAAAGCTTTGCTTGGAATCTAATCTCGCTCAGCCCACACCTGCCGTGGATCCAGGGCTGTGACTCTTGATCAAGTGATTTAAGAGCAGATGGGCGGCTTAGATGGGCTTCAGGATTTATTATCCAAAGAGAGACCTGAGACTAATGGGAGCGAGATGGGCACTCCACTCATCTATCACCTTCCTTCACCCGGGGAATTAGAATCATAAATGTGCGTGTCACGGTGTCTCAGAAAGAACACGATGTCCCCAGCTTGGCAAGTCTGGGGGACAGTGACCTGGGCTCAGGTCTAACTAATCACCACATACCAGTGGTTTTAAATAGATTTTTGAGTTTCGGTTTCTGTCATTTCTCCAACAATCTATTTATTGATATGGGTTGAACCTCGCCTTACCCGAATTCATTCTTACATTGGACTAATTCCCACCATCCCAGATAGAAATTTAAAGGGTCTTTGCGGACATGATCAAGTCAAGGGGAAGTAATTGTGGAAGGGCCTTAAGTTGGGAGAGAGACATGCCTTCAGTGAGCAAGGTATCTAGGCCAGCAAGCCAAAGGGAAAGGCTGGAGCAGATCTGTCAATAATGGCTGTTGCCACAAAACACTTGCTAATGAGGAAATATGCTTGAAATGTATGTGCAGAATTCACCCCCTGCTTCACTTCCATTTAAATGATTGCTCTAGGCTTTGTGGAATGCCTAAGACTAAATTTGTAGAATAAACTTGCCAACATGAGGTTTAAAACATCCTCTAAGAAGATTTGAACACGCCCCACCCAGTAATCGTTACAAGCATACAATGAAGTAAAAGACCTCATGTTAAGGGAACATTGTGCCCTTCGGTTTTTGTTGTCTAAGGTGAAGAACAATGGGTAAGAACATGCAAACCAATGTAGCCAGCACTCAGACTAGACATCATCTATAGACTATGAGTCCATTCATGCCTGTCAGTTACACTACCTCCTGTTTGGCTTCTCTAACCATACCTCTGGGAAGCCAGCCGGACTCGAAGGTATTACTTGTGTTCTTTTAAGCCTTAGTTGTCTCTATAAGGTGGGGAGATTTGAGCAGCATATTTGGAGTATTCTGTGTGAGTTCTTAGGTTTACAATGAGCTTTGAGCAAGTGGCATCCCATGTCTGCTTCCCTATTTTCCTTTGTGAAACAGATGTCACAATCATGACCCCTGGGCTTGGTGTTGGGACCCAGTTAAAGGTGTGCGAAACTTGTTGAAGTCTATCTGGTTGCTGACGCTCAATAATGGCAATTGTTCATTTGCAGAGGAAATCAAATGTTATATATAAAGCACAGAACAGTGCCCGGTGTGGAGTACATGCCAAATACTTGTTTACTATTAAGTTCATCATTGCTAATCGTATTAGCCAGTTTGGATATTAAACAAGACTAAAAATGTCTCATTTAAAATAAATTTTCGAAAAGTCAATATTTATCCAAGACCATAATGGAACAAGCTGACAGTTCTCCTCAGTGTCATACTCTCTGGCAGTGTTAAGAAAAATACTCTACATAATGCTTTCTTGTTTTTGAGCTCATTCACGCTCATGTTTTTGTTTTTAAGTATTTCTTTAGGCAAACTTGTTATGGGTTTACATTTCATTAGATCTTTCTAGAAGTACTATTGTACTTTCAAAATGTCATCGATATTGTAACACAGAGGTGGTTTCTTTTGTTTTTTTTAAAAGGAATGAAAATATTTAATGACATTTAATTAATAAAGTTAACAGTAGCATAAAATAATGAAACTCAATGAATTGGAACAAAGAACTGATGCTGAAAGGAGATAATGAAAAATCGGTCAAAAAGGAGATGGCCAACCTTATAGTCACAAAACATATTTTGGGGACGAGGGTAAACAGTACTTGTAATGAAAAAGCCCATAATGTTCTTCTAAAAGTCGATCCTAAGGTCAAAAGTTGTTGCAATAGGTGAGGACGCAATGAAGAGTTTAAAGGTGTCCGCAAAAGCTTATGGAAGCTAAAACTCACTTAACCTGCTGCTGGATCACTTACAGGAGAGTGAAGACCAGTTTCTGGGGCTGGCCAGGCTCCCCAGTGGGAAAGTGGGGCTCTGTGGAATTTGATGCTGTCACTGTTTGAACTCCACCTTTGCAGCAGCTTCCCTTTTAAAGCTCAGCATCTTCTTTTTTTTTTATTATTAACTTGAGTATTTCTTATATACTCATTTCGAGTGTTATTCCCTTTCCTGGTTTCCGGGCAAACATCCCCCTCCCCCTCCCTTCCTTATGGGTGTTCCCCCAACCCTCCCCCATTGCTGCCCTCCCCAACAGTCTAGTTCACTAGGGGTTCAGTCTTAGCAGGACCCAGGGCTTCCCTTACACTGGTGCTCTTACTAGGATATTCATTGCAACCTATGAGGTCAGAGTCCAGGGTTAGTCCATGTATAGTCTTTAGGTAGTGGCTTAGTCCCTGGAAGCTCTGGTTGCTTGGCATTGTTGTACATATGGGGTCTCGAGTCCCTTCAAGCTCTTCCAGTTCTTTTCTCTGATTCCTTCAACAGGGTCCTGTTCTCAGTTCAGTGGTTTCCTGCTGGCATACGCCTGTATTTGCTGTATTCTGGCTGTGTCTCTCCAGAGCGATCTGCATTCACATTTTGATCATCCGCCTTGAGTTTCATTTGTTCTAGGCATCTAGGGTAATTCAAGCATTTGGGCTAATAGCCACTTATCAATGAGTACATACCATGTATGTCTTTCTGTGATTGGGTTAGCTCACTCAGGATGATATTTTCCAGTTCCAACCATTTGCCTACGAATTTCACAAAAGTCATTGTTTTGATAGCTGAGTAATATTCCATTGTAGATGTACCACATTTTCTGTATCCATTCCTCTGTTGAAGGGCATCTGGGTTCTTTTCCAGCTTCTGGCTATTATAAATAAGGCCATATGAACATAGTGGAGCATGTGTCTTTTTATATGTTGGGGCACCTTTTGGGTATATGCCCAGGAGAGGTATATAGCTGGATCCTCAGGGCAGTTCAATGTCCAATTTCTGAGGAACCTCCCAGACTGATTTCCAGAATGGTTGTGGCAGTCTGC
>NC_046171.1:15166110-15187540 GCF_011064425.1 Rattus rattus | reverse complement strand
AGTGATAGAAGAGCATAATGGTTAATGGACCATCATCAGAAGCTGATTTATTAAATGCATGCTTGGTACCATGGTGACTATCCAACATAGAGAAGCATTAATAAGGAAGTCTGTTTCTAGAGCCAGGCTTCTCTTCTGTTTTAAATTCAGTCTCACTGGGACCTGAGTTTCTAGAGTAGGAGAAAAAAAATCATTGGTCAGTCACTGACATGCCATGCTGGAAAGGGAAGATACAGAATTATGTGTCCCATCAACATGTTATGGGGGACAGGGCACAGACACAAGAGTTTCAGTGGGAGAAGATAGGACCTCATCTTCTGCATTTAACCACAAGCTGTGAAGACCAATGCCTTCTTCTCTTTCACCTTCTTGATTTAGTATAAGACTAGACAGAACGCTCCCAGTAGGTCATTTGTAAAGCTTCTGATCTATTCAGAGGAGAAAAATATTTATAAACAACCACATAAGCTCAAAAGGCATGCAAAAGCCAGATGAGATGGATGACACATCTAGCTCTCCTGTCCGATGTCAGCTTATATCCAAAAGGATTTAGTGTCTTAAAATGATTCCAGGGCAAAGGGCTTCTTTAATATTAATAATTCTCCAACAATTCATCAACAATCCTATGCCCCTAGGAGTTACAAGATTTCCCTACAACTTGGATAATTCTGTCTTCCCATTGCCCTCAGCAGTATCTTATGTAACAGGATGTGGACAGATCTGAATAAACAGGGCACAAGCGATGGAGTACAGGACACCACCCTAACAACCCTGAATGTCCACAGTTAAGGGGAGATGCTTAGAGATCCTCAGAAGACAATAGGCTTGCTTGGTGACCGCTCCCATCTCAGAGAAGCAATAGGTTAGGTCCTCACTGTTCTTTTTCATAATTTCTTACATCAGTCTCAATTCACTTGAGTCAGGATAAATGTAACTTTGAAAAAAAAAAAGCATGTTTCATTCATAACATTCCTAGGAAAGGCATTTAAGGCCTCAGTCTTTGCACAAGTAAAACATGCTTTTCGGTGTCATGATCAAAAGCACAAGAATCTCTAATGGAATCGGTCACTGGAAATAGCTTGCACACATCTTATACTGGGTCTTTTTGAGATCATATCCCAGTAGGAATTCATAAAGAAGCAAGAGAACAGATACAAGCGTACTGAAGGGCTTGAGGAAGAGGGTGTTCCCGTCCTGATCAGTAGCCCACTAGCAGGCTCAGCCATCAGTCTTTCTGTCTGATTGGATAGTAGCCGGTTTTCCCAAAATGAATAGCACTATTCGTTGGGAGAGACTGGTGTCCCAGACTAAACATTTTGAGTACTGTTGTTTTACATATGAAACACGAGCTAAAATGTTTAAACGTTTGGCTCCTAACTGGTGATGAGGTACAGAAAGGTTGTAGAATCTCCAAGAAGCAGTCTCACTTAGGGAAGTGTCACTGTTGGGGAGTGGGGCAGTTGTGGTTTTTATAGCTCACCCTACTTCCTGTCCATGACAATCCCTAACTACCTATGCAATGTGGCTGATGGTGCACATTCTTGCTCTGAGACACCTTTCCCAGCATGGTGAACTACCTCCCCTAGGCAAACCCTTTCTCTCCAAACTTCTGGTATGTTGTTACAGCGAATGAGAACAGTAACTAAGGCAAACACAACCATTGCGTCTGACAGAATAATTTATACTAATGGCTATAATACACAAAAAAGAACACAAGTTTCTAAGAGTTAACACAATTAAAAAGTTACAGGTGCCCCTTCAATAACTCTAACCAAGGGAAATCCCCCTGTCTATCTTGTAGTTATGCCATTTTAGCAGCATCTCCCCCTCTTACTCTGAAAGTGATAATTTTGCTCTGTTTATAGGCCACTGGTTTTGTCTAAAATTCATCATCAGGCCCAGTTGGGAGGTATAAAATCCTGGGGAAGACCACAGGTATTGAGAGAACACCTGTTCTCACCACAAGTTGGGATTCATTTGTTTTAAGTAGTTTCCTGATCTAATGAGCAAGATCCAGGAAAAGAACTGATCATTTTATACATATGTTAATAGCAAACTGGGGGTCTTGAGTTTATCCAGTAAGTAAACTTCATTAGCGATTATAATGACCCAGAAGGCATTGCAAATTGGAGCACACCAGGCTTCAAGTGCCATATGCCAGGTTATAACAAGAAAGCTGAATGATCCATCACTTCTCCTATTTTGTTTCTTCAAGTCCTTCATTTGCTATCCTTTTTGGTTCTTCACATCAGATATGTGTGTGTGTGTGTGTGTGTGTGTGTGTGTGTGTGCCTGTGCGTGCATATGTGAGCACACTACTATATGCTGGCCAGGGCACACGATGTTCAACATATATTGTAGACTTGGTTAGGGTCTTAATGTACACCCTCGAAAAAGAGATAAAAACTTGCCTGATACAAATGGGGAGTTGTCTAATTTTTATATCCTTAATCACTGATACGGCAAAGATACTGCACTCCTACGTGAATGTTTCTACAGTGTTCCCAGATTTAGCCCAGATGTTTGTGGCTTTTGGAAAGCAAACAAGCAAGGCAAAAACAAAAATTCTCAGTATAAACAGTATATTTTTAATGTACTTTATGTTTAATTATGTTTATGTATGTGTGCACATATGTAGTTATGTGCATGTGGGTTTAGATGCCCTTGGAGACTGGAGGCACTGGACCCCTGAAGCTGGAGTTTACAGGTAGTTGTGGGCCTGCCACATGTAGGTGCTGGAAATTAAGCCTCTGCAAAAAGAACGCACACTCTGAACACTGTGTTGTCTCTCCATCCTCGAATACATATGCTTCTTAAATAAAGATTATTAGAAGCAAATATTACTGGGCAAAATCTACTAGTAGTTGAAACAACTAGTATCGACCAAGGATCACATTTAAAACAATCTACTGGAGTAGGGGGCTTGGTGGAAAAGCACTTGACTGATGTGCCCAATACTGCAAATCAACAAGGGGAAGCGGGGAGCTGTTCCTTTAAAATGTTGATTTAAACTCTTAGTGATTGATAATGGAGAGAGAGAGAGAGAGAGAGAGAGAGAGAGAGAGAGAGAGGGAGAGAGAGAGAGAGACCAGAAACAAAGTTATACTTCGAATGACTTAGGCTTTTTTTCTTGATGAAGCAAGAAAAGGGCACTTAAAAAAAAACAAAAGGGGCTCTAGACCCCATATGAACAACAGTGCCAACCAACCAGAGCTTCCAGGGACTAAGCCACTACCCAAAGACTATACATGGACTGACCCTGGGCTCCAACCTCATAGGTAGCAATGAATAGCCTAGTAAGATCACCAGTGGAAGGGGAAGCCCTTGGTCCTGCCAAGACTCAACCCTGAAGTGAACGTGATTGTTGGGGGGAGGGCAGTAAGGGGGGGAGGATGGGGAGGGGAACACCCATATAGAAGGGGAGAGGGAGAGGTTAGGGGGATGTTGGCCGGGAAACCAGGAAGGGGAATAACAATTGAAATGTAAATAAGAAATACTCAAGTTAATAAAGATAAAACAAAAACAACAAAAAACAAAAACAAAACAAAAAAGCAAACAAACAAAAAAAAAGAGTTGATGCAGTTCAGGGGTCATAGACAGAGTCAGGGTTGCCATGAGACTGGAGAAGTGGTAGAGGGGTTGGTAAAACGTAAACCAAAAATAAAGTTGATATAATGAGGATTGTGCCACACCTTGGCTACCATGTGGGCACAGGTCTCTGTCCTCTTGGAAAATCCTAAGTCAAGGATAATGGTAGTGCTTAGTTTAACACGGGTTAGCACTGAATGCTTCATGAGAACTCTGCATCTTCTCTATGAGTCATATCATTTTACAAGCTCAAATGAGTAACTTTCCAATATTGCCACAAAAGAATAGAATAAAAGAATACTGAAAACGAATAAAGTAGCTGTTCCCTGCTCCTCAGAGCTAGTCATGGTGTTGTAAGACGCATGAGCCCGGGAAACAACCTTAGAGCCAGGGGAAGAAGAATCTCTGCTTAGCTTCCTCCAAGTTAGAAGGACTTGTCCCTCTCTGCCTTCATAAATCTAATTACTAACCACCCTTCAAGGTTCCTACACAGTCCAACTTCTCTGCTAATCTCCCCCTAATTACCAAGGCCCATGGTGCTTTCCTGCTCATCTATGAGTTGCTATATTAACTGGAATCAATGTCAAGCAGCCTAAACTCATTGTCCTCTAATTGGGTTCATTATGGATGCTCTGATGAAAGCTGGACCAGGGATGCAGTTTTTTCCTAGGGCATCGTTATTTCCTTCTGTATATGATAATGTAGAACTCACTGGCTGCACGTGAGGTAGCTCATTTATAAGGGCCTTCCAGTTTCGTATCCTAAGAAACAAGCTGATAGAATGTCCCTAAAAGTCTGTTGAATAGAGGGATAGACAGGTAGGTGTAATTGATTGCATAGTTTTTGATAAGTGACTTCACTCCCCTTTTGTCTGATTATATTTTTTGAAAGAGGCAGCACATTGTGGTTGACAATCTTCTCAAAGTCACCTATTGGGAAGGAAGCCTGGACTCCTGACTTCTGAAGGCAAATCCACATTTCATCCTTTCTCCTGGAAAGGAGTGTTCTCCTGGAAACAGTATATCTGATGGGAATTGCTCAACAGAGAAACTGATAGATTGGAGACTGAGACACCCTGAGCCCTGGAAGAGGAATTGGGAAAATTCTACTTCATGCTAAATGCCCTGTTTGGGGTTCTGATGATGGAATAGGAACAGATCATCTGAAGAAGAATGGAAGGTTGAGGAGGGGGATGGTGACACAGTAGAGGCATTTCAGCAGATGAAAATAACCATGAGATAAGAGTAATCACTATACTAACCAACTTTCTGGTTCTGAGAATTCTGAATGGCCAGAAAACATTAGTTTTCATACTCCCAAGTTAATTGTCACAGTCACGAGGGCAATCAGATGAAATAATATCTCAGGGATTGAACCCAGGGCCTCAGTCTTGGTAGTGGGCACCTTTCCCACTGAGCCATCTCACCAGATCCTCTCTACATTTTTTCAGGATGGTATTTGCTCCATTTGCTTCTGTCTTGTCTATGATATACAGCAAGGTAGATTTGATTAAACTCTATCAGAAACATGGTACTTTTCAAAGTCAGCATATAACTCTTCCTGCTCTTTCCCTATCAGATTTTGCATAGCTCTCAAGTTTCCCCCCTGAAAGTGTCTGATCCAAGGACTGGGTTGTGAGTCATACATCTTCTAGGACCTGTTTGCTGAATCCAACAGACCCTAGATTGATTGCGCTGTAATGATTGACCTCCTATTGTCAATTACATGAAGCATGGAAGGAAGAAATACTGATACTGCAGCAACCCACTTCACACTATAGTCAAAAGCCATGAAGAAACTGAGGTGAAGTAGATGAGGCAAGCTGGGATCCTGCAAGGAGCCAGGGTGCACCCATCCAGTATGAGACCGGGGAGGAGCTTCAGATGGCAGAAACTGGGAGAGAGAAGACAGGAACCGACAAAAGGTCTCAACTAGAAATCTGGTACCTGGGAATGGAACGTAAGAATGAGCATGACGGTATGCAGCAAATGTAACTGTCTCTTCAAGGCTCTCAACAAGGAAGGATGAGCTCTGGGGAAGCCTCTCCCAGATCCCACACCAGAGTGCACATCAGAATCTCTGAGGAGGAACAACTGAGAGGTACATTTTGAAAATGTACTTTGAAAATCCAGCATAACATATATCTCCTACTTCGTCATCCATGGGCACAGGAGTAATAAGAATTACTGCAACAAAGAAAAGAGCACGGGAGTCAGCTTAGTGTCATACCAACCTGTTGAGCTTCAGTGTGAGATGACAGTAGACGTGAGTTCCACCAGCTACAGCCCTGTGACCTGAAATAAGGCTCCCAGCCTCTTGAACGGACCACAGTGTGAATAAATATAATAGTTCCTGGTGTTATTAACATGAATGAAATCTCCCCCAAAGTGCCTGGCACAATGCTTTGCATATGGCAATGACTCGATCTGCATGAAATACCCAGAAATGAGTAAATTAAAATGATATAATTATCAGAAAGACACAAACAGGGAAGGTCAACAACATACAGAAGAAGTACAGGTAGCAACCCTCTTCAGAGAAATAATCCAAGGCTACCAAGGAGAGTCTACGGTCAGAGAATAACTCCGATTCATACCACTCATTCATACTTAATCACAAGACTCAGAGAGAATGCTCATGATAAGTAACTCTTTAGAAAGCTGTATGCAATGACCTCCCAATGTCCTCATGTGAGAAACAGTAAGCACAGTAAGAAATGTGAAGGGTAGAGACACGGCTAGGGGAATGACAGTGTTTTCTGTGAAAGCACAAAGACCTGAGTTTGATCCCCAGCACGCACATAAAAAGCTTGGCATGATCATACAGTATCAGCAACCCAAGTGTTGCAAAGGATGGGGATGAATAGAGACAAGAGGTTTCTGGGGTTTGCTGGATAGCAAAGCTATGTGAACAGTCAGCCCCAGGGGCAGTGGAGACTGTGCATTGGGAGAATAAGGCAAGTTTCATAGTGCAGGAGACAGAAATATACCTCTGACCTTCATATGTGAACTCATTCACAGGTACACAGAGAAAAAGAGAGAGAGAGAGAGAGAGAGAGAGAGAGAGAGAGAGAGAGAGAGAGACTCAAACATACTCACAGTTACACTCACACAGCTTGTAAAAGAAGTCTGAGATCCCATTCATGGACAAATTCCAGAACACTTAAAGTAACTGAAAGTTTTCAGAATCCTTCTCTCTAGTTATGACTGAATAGAAAGAGGAAAATCAGATAAAGGTCTTATAAATTGCCAACAATTACTGTTCAGATAATCAGAATGAGTCCTCTCTCAGCTGTGACATCCATTATGAAAACTTCCTAGCAAATGATAGGAGCTGATCTGTGCTGGGTATTTAACACCTGGAGTCGCTCATTCCTGTTGACATATGTGCTAACATGAAGATAAACATTCTGTGACGTGGCATACACTGATACCCCAAATGGAATACCCTTTAAATAGCCAGTCAGTGACCAAGGAGGGTCAGAGCTGCACCTGTGCAGAATCTGCCTAAGAGCATTGATTTATCAGAGAGGTTATGAGAGATGCTGATACCAATATATAAACAAAAATACTTAGAAGGCCATTCATAATCATATTCAAATATTGAATGTAATGATGGTTGAAAAGATATAATTCTCCTAATTTTATAGCAACCTAAGAGGATGGTCCTGAAAAGATGTTTGAGAATAATTATCTGGCAAACGTCGTATTTCAATAGAACCAAAATATGTTATATGAAATTCTCAAAGAACTAATAAAAATATTTTTAAAATAAAGTATCATATATGCCTCATGATTTTTTTAACTACCCACAACCTGTGTGTACTGAAATGATGCCAATGTTTGTTTTAGGTAGGGTGGAAGCATCTAAGACACAGGAACTACATGAAGGGTGGTTCTGATGCTAGGGTCCTGCTCTCCAGTTGGTTCTTGATCTGTCAGTAAAGAAGCCATGAGCCAATTGTTGGGCAAAAGGAATAAGCAGGACTTCTGGGCCCCCACAGGCAAGCTAGCAGATACAGGGGAGAAGAAGGAGAGTTCACCATGCTTCAGAGGGAGGAAACTCAACCAGCCATGTGAGATCTTGGACAGGGCCGCCACAGGCTGCTGCTACAGGCGGTACCTTGAGAAAGTTGAGCTGGAACTAAATGGAACTGAGCAACTAAAGTTGAGGGCCAGTGGAGAGGTACAGAGCTAAGAGTATTAATAATGGCACGATTCTCCAGGCAGGAGATAATTAGGGCATAGCAATTGTCCCAACAAGGTTAAAATTGAACAGCTGTGTATGTCTGTGTTTTTCATCCATGGATCCAATATTCTCTGGGTGGGAGCTGGTAGCTCAACCTGTTCCCAGAGTTAAGCCAGAGTATCAAAAGCTACACACTACACTACTCAGACAGAACTGGGGCTTCCCTTAGATCCTCACTATTTCTGAACCCGTCCTGGGAGAAGCCAGTCTTTCTCGGGAGAGATGTCTTTCCCACGCCCTCTGACACGCCGATCATGTGTTAACTTTACTGAGCGCTGTGCGCACAGGCTGATTAAGCCCTCTGAGGGAACCTGAACAGAGTAAAACCCAATCCAATTGCTCTAATTAGAGCAATCGAGGGCTTTCTACTTAAGGGAATTCATACTAAGTGTTTTTATATGACTTGAACAAAAGGTTCAGAAACTTAGCTGTTTTTAAAAATGTATGGCTTTCCCACTGGGCCTCAACCCTAGAAAAAGAACCACAGATGACTAAGGAATACCAAGGGCCTAAAGAATACCAAAGAGTCTTTCTCGTGGAAGAGTACATCAATTGGTTATCCTATACCGAATAGCCAGCCCTGAAAACATACACAAAACTAATATTATACTATACAGACTGAGGAGGCCATATATAATATATGCATGTGCATTATAAACAGATATATACATACACATACATATAGATAATGCTAGTGCATATATAATGCACATATGTACAATGCCAATGCATTCATATATATAATGCCAATGAATATATATATGCTTATATATATGTATATATATACATATATACACATATACCCATACATATGCATCAGCATTGATTCTCACAGCTAATAAGAACTCTGATCTGTTAGCATTCACATCGAGTTAGGATTTGGCAGGTGATAGTGTTGCCACAACAAATAAACTGACAAGTGCTCACGGGTTTCTCCTTGAAAACTACCAAATTGAAATGCCACTCTGATCACTGGCTTCCTGTCACTGTTAATAAATGTGATTAAGACAGTCAAACATTAAATGGAACGCAGGGATTCTTATGGAAGGGTAGGGGGAAAGGATTTCAGGTCCCAAAGAGGATAGGAACTCCACATAAAGACCAATGGGGTGGACAGAGACCCCCTACATATATGTGTAGCAGATGAGTATCTCAATCTTCCTATGGGTCCCTCAACAACTGAAGTAGGGGCTGTCTCAAAAGCTGTTGCCTGCATATGGGATATGTTCTACTAGCTGGGCTGACTTGTCTGGCCTCAGTGGACGAGGAAGCACCTAGCCTCACAGAGACTTAATGTGCCAGGGTAGGGGGATACCCAGGAGGTCCCACCTTCTCAGAGGAGAAGGGAAGGATTGGTTTGGGGAAAGGATTGTGGGAGGGAGTAACCAGGAAGTGAAGCATTGAGAGGGATGTAAAATGAATAAATTAAATAAATATTATTCTTTAAATAAAGGATAGATAGATAGATAGATAGATAGATAGATAGATAGATAGATAGATAGATAGATAGATGATAGATAAATGTGGTTAAGATTCCTCAAGGGCAGTTTGCAACCCCCTAAGAACAACAATGCCAACCAACCAGAGCTTCCAGGGACTAAACCACTACCCAAAGAATATACATGGACTGACCCTGGGCTCCAACTGCATATGTAGCAGAGAATAGACTTGTTGGGGCACCAGTGGAAGGGTCCTGTGAAGGTTGGACCCCCCAGTGCAGGGAAATGTCAGGGGCAGAGGGTGGTAAGGGGGGTGGATGGGGGAACACCCATATGGGGAAAGGGGAGGGGATGGGGCATCTGGACAAGAAACCGGAAAAGGGAATAACATTTGAAATGTAAGTAAAGAAATACATCTAATAAAAAAAAAAAAGGATTCCTCAAGGCAATTTCCACTGGAACCATTCTCTCACAATGGATAACAAAAGTTTTAAAAAGATGGCATTAGCCCAAGGCTATACTGAGAACCAATCTGAAGAACTATTGTGATTTTAAAAAACCACCTTGTCCAAAAAGCAACTGAGGGAAGAAACGGTTCATCCGCTTACAATTCCAGGTCTTCGTCTGTCATCAATGGGAAGTCATGCCAGGAAATCAAGCAGCTAGTCTTACCCACAGTCAAGACAAAAGAGAGAATACATGTAACTGTTTCTTGCCTGCTGATAGCTTTGTTCTCTCTTATGCTGTTCTGGAATGCCTGCCTAGGGAATGGGACCTCGCACAGTGGCCTGGGCTTTCCTATATCTAAAAGTAAGGCAATCTCCACAGGCAAGTCCACAGGCCAGCCTATCTAGACAGTTTCTCAACTGAAATGCTTCTCAGGTAAATTTAGGTTGTATCCAGTTGGCAGTTGAAACCAACCAATACACTAACATTCCATTTACAACGTTTGTACAACTCTGAAGTTGTAGAGTATGGTCTCTTACAATTTATAGAACATTTCACTAGGTCTGTGAGCTTTTAAAGTCTCCACTGAAAAGAAAGATGTTATTCTAATCTGTCTGCCATTACACTTTTTAATATTCTTTCTTTGTACACTATATTTAGCATTTTGATTATTATGTGACCTGGGGACTTTCTTGTCTGGTCTATTTGGTGTTCTGTATGCTTTTTGTACCTTGATAGGTACCTTTTTAAGTTGTGAAAATTTTCTTCTATGATGTTATTGAAATATTTTCTATGCCTTTGTCCTTGGTTTCTTCTTCTTCTTCCCTTATTTTTACTGTTATTATATTAGGCCTTTTCATAGTGTCCCAGATTTCCTGGATGCTTTGTTCTTAGACCATTTTAGCTTTAACATTTTCCCTAACAGAGGTATCTATATCTTCTACCGTGTCTTCAGTGACTGAGATTTTCTCTTCCATCTCTAGTATTCTGTCAGTCAGGCTTGTCTCTGAGGTTCCTGTTCAAGTTTCTAAAATTTCATTTCCAGTTTTTCCACAGTTTTATTTATTTATTCTATTTCCACTTGCAATTCTTGACTGGTTTCCTTTATTTCATTCCACTGTTTGTGTTACCACAGATTTCTCTAAGGAATTTATTTACTTCATCTTTAAGGACCTCTAACATATTCATAAAGGCTATTTAATGTCCTTGCCTTGTGCTTCAATTATATTGCATTTCTCGGGGTCTGCTGTAATGGGGATGCTGGGATTTAGTGGAGACATATTGTCCTGGCTGTTACTGGCTGTGGTTTTATGCTGTTGTCCAGCTATCTGGGTTCAGGATATTGTAATCCTAAGTGTGCTGATATCTGTTCTTGTCTTTGTTGAACGGATCTTCTGGTCCTTAGTTTCTGTAGTCCCCTCTGGCTCTTAGACGAGTATGCTGGCTTTGTTGCCTGGTGTGGGATGCTTCTGAGATTCTGCCAGGCGTGACTCGTGGGGGTTCTGATTCGAATGTGTTCCTTGGTACTGGGAGCTGACACTTAGCGACGGAAATAGGCTAAAAGGGGAAGGGCTGAGGGAATCTATAGGAGAGTGTAAAGCAGAATGTTCCACCAAGATCTATCTGCTCAGTACTCAGGGAATGGGGACAGAGAGAGAGGAATGACCAGAGATGGTACTCTTAGATGAGACTTGGGGTTCGGTTTGGACAGGAAGAAAGGGAACTGAGGTCTGAAGATGCCTACCTGCTTCCTTGGCAGGTTCCTAGGAAATCTCCAAACTAATGCTAGTGACGGAGCTCCAAGAGGAAGTGTGAAAGGAAGAAGTAAAAGAAAATGTAGGTTCCATAGTGAAACTCAATTTCTAGCTTCAGATTAATGCAGATTTACCCCCAAAACAATCGCCTGATCTGAGAAACAGGACAGAAAGAAGTTTGAGGAACGTTGAATGGACGTTCAGAAGACTGTGGGACTAATCCTAAAGTACTAATGTGAATGTAGTAGCAACCCCAGAAGGAAGGAAAAAGAGAAATAAGAAGTATTCTTTAAAGAAACAATGGTTGGCTCTCTTGCTCTCTTATCCTCTTCCTTCTCTGTCCCCTCTCTCCCCATTCCCCTCCCCCTCTCTGTCCCTGTGTTCATGGGTAGCCTCTACTCCTTTACTTTCTCTCTCTCTCTCTCTCTCTCTCTCTCTCTCTCTCTCTCTCTCTCTCTCTCTCTGTCCTCTCTCAACTCCTCTCCCCATGCCCGAAATAAACTCTATTCTATACAGAAAAAGAAAGAAAGGAAGGAAAGAAGGAAGGAAGGAAGGAGAAAGAAAGAAAGAAAGAAAGAAAAGAAAAGAAAATCTGAAGCTGAGCACAGTTAGCTCCAGTAGTTATCACAATCTTCAGGAAGCAATGGTAGGATTTTTGAATTCAAAGCCAGCTCAGACTGTGTATGAAGATGTTGCTTCAAAAACAATTATGGTAAGCACTAAAGGTAAATTTAAGAAAGAAAAGGTAAAAACTGCTAGCTTTAAATTTAAAGAGTTAAACATGCCAATTTTTCAAGGAATCTCAGTCAACAAACACAAAAGAATATATCTGTCCACGAAACCACAGTTAAGCTGCTGAGAGTGAAAGAGTGAAAATTATGAATGCTGCAAGAGAAGAAGGTCTCATGGCTTGGCACGGAACAGCAGTATGATTAATGGCTGATTTCCTCATTAGAAAACTGGAAGCTAAAAGGTGGAGGGAATGACAAATTCAAAATGCTGAAAGAAAAATCATCTGTCAACAAATTAAAGCGATCCTTCACACATGAAGGTGAAAGAAAGAGAGCAATACATAACTAAAAATGGAGATAATTCATGTCTAGCCACTATACAGGAAACACCAAGAAAAGTTTCTGAGCTAAACATAAATGACAGTGCAGAATAAGTTCAAGCTACAAGGGGGAAAAAGAACATTGTAAGTGGAAGTAAGTAAAAAAAAAAAGTAGCATATAAATATATTTTAAAATTTTTCCTTTTTAGTTGCTCTTAAAATCCCTGATGTTTCTGTAATGCAATAATTCTAGCATAATTAGGTCATATTTATAGCAGAGATATTGGGGTTGGGGATTTAGCTCAGTGGCTAGAGCGCTTGCCTAGGAAGCGCAAGGCCCTGGGTTCGGTCCCCAGCTCCGAAAAAAAAGAAAAAAAAAAAAAAAAAAAAAAAATATAGCAGAGATATTGATAGAACATACTATATATTGCCATAAAATACAAAGGCATACATGGAACAATGATGGAGTTGAGTTGACATATTTTATCAAAAACTTTATCACTGATTAGCCAGAGAAGATTCTAATAAGACAAAATACGTATTATAATCCATATCCTAATCACTAAGTAACAACCAATAGCATTAAAATCAAACTGAATAATAAAATGATTCAGGGACTAATATTGGTTAAACAGAAGAGGGTAAAATTATCATTGAGCATGCATAAAACATAAAATGAAATATTTAAATCCAAAGATATCAACACTTGGATTAAGTATGAATGAAAGCAATATCTATACAAAAGGCAGAAACGGTCCAACAAGATAAAGGTTGACTTAACTATTTGCTACTTTCCAAAAAACACAAAAGCTGGTAGAAAGTAATGGATAGAAATAGAAAAGACATACAAACTATAGCCATGAATGAGCTGGGCACTCTGGGTCAGTATTATAGAAGATGCTAAGCAACATGTCAGGAACCAAACCAGTTCAGAAGGACAGAGTGACTAATCCATCCTAACACAGAAACATTATAAATCCATATAAACTGGATAACTCAGTCTTAAAATATAGAAAACAAAGAATTACAGAATTAAAGAAGGAGGTAGACAATTATGCCAGCAGCTGTGCTGGGGTTGAATATTTCATGTTTCAATGCTCCTTTCTGTGTAACTGAAGGAACAATTAGATGTATTTTTAAAAACTTAAGATTTCAGAATTCCACTGATACCACTGGCATTCTTAGCACATTCTATCCTGGAATAGATGTTCTTTGCAAGTGCTCATGGGAGATCTCTGGAACATAGACATGTTGAGCCTTGTGACAGTGGACAGGACAGAGGATGTGCTCTATATTCATGGTGTGATCTGGTTAACTGTGACAAGACAACACTAGGCAGCCCTGAGTTGAGACTGTAGTTTAGTCAGTTGCAACTTGATAAACTGTAGGAAAATTACCATTTCTCTGTGAGTTGGAGGATGACAACATTGTCTAATCATTGGGATACGGAAACGATTCAAGACAATGTATGTATCGTCTCTCCACAACAGGAGGCATCCAGTACCCAATGACTATCATTGTTGCCCTTATTGCAAATATCCAAAGACAGTTTGTATCTACTTACTCTGCCTTTTAAGCAATTCACACAAAACGCTATCTTCCCTGAATGATGAGCAGATATCCAACAGTGCCAAAATTATTCTCAATGGTGGGGTAGAAGCAACACCAAGAAATGCTTCTCTAGACAAAGACGCATCGATGATGGTTGCAAATTCATCAAAGGAATAAAGGATATAAATCAGTTTCTGTTTTGTTTGAGTTTTTATGATAGGGTCTTACTATATACCCACCCAGGCTAGTCTTGAGCTCCTTCTCTGCCTGCCTCAGCCTCCCAAGTATCAGGATTGTAGGAGCATACCACTGCACCCACCTTAGAACAATTGTCACAAATAGACACTATTCTGTTACCTATTAACTGAAACACCAAAATGACAGAAATGGAGTCTAATACCATAAACATTTCCTTCCATTATTAGACTCTGAATCCAATCCTGGATTCAATTATTAGTAGGAATGCTATAGAACTACAGTTTCTGAAGAATACAAGAGCCATTCTCAAATGACCAGTGGACAGGTCTGTTTTCTATCCCAGTGGCAACAATTCTCTTCTCCACACCAGAAAAAAAATTAAAGCTGTAGTTGAAAGAATGTATCTTTTATTCAATGTGCTCTGTGTTCATTGATAAATTATTCAAACACATACACATTCAACCATCCTATAGTCTTCTAAGAATTCAATGCAGTCTGCCATAGAGCAATAGAAAACTGGTTCGCTCCATGGAATCCAACCAAATTTTATTGTTATTTTCCCTTATGTCTTGGCAGGAAGAGAAATGAACTGCTCCGGAGCTGTCCTGCCATGTCCACCTCACTCACAGAAAGGATGCAAGGACATTTCCTCTGCTAGGTTTTAAATCTGAGTTTCTAAGAACCAGAGTTCATGTCATAAAAACTCAAGTTCAAGAACTGGATCTAGGATAGAAAGATGGTGGAAATTCTCAAACTATTAGTCGTTTTTTTTTTTTTTTTTTTTTTTTCGGAGCTGGGGACCGAACCAGGGCCTTGCGCATAGGCAAGTGCTCTACCACTGAGCTAAACCCCAACCCCACTATTAGTAGTTTTATAGAATATTAATAGATATCAAATGAGAGGAAAAGATTTTGTGGAGAAATACACTTAAAAGAATGGAGTAAAACAAAAAAAGTGACCCTTTCTTTTTTTCTAATATTATTTGATTTCTTTGTCTTAATAAAATTAAAGAATTTTTTCATCTATAATAACTGTCAGAATTTATGGTGCAATATGATGATCTATAGGGTTATAAACATTCATTCTTTGGGTAGTGGTTTAGTCCCTGAAAGCTCTGGTTGGTTGGCATTTTGTTCTTACGGGGTTGCAAGCCCCTTCAGCTCTTTCAGTCCTTTCTTTAATTCCTCCAACGGGGACCCATACTCAGTTCAGTGGTTTGCTGCTTGCTTTCGCCTCTGTATTTGCTGTATTCTGGCTGTGTCTCTCAGGAGAGATCTACATCTGGTTCCTGTCAGCATGCACTTCTTAGCTTCATCCATCTTATCTAGTTTTAGTGGCTGTATATATATATGGACCACATGTGGGGCAGGCTTTGTATGGCCATTCCTTCAGTCTCTGCTCTAAACTTTGCCTCCCTATCACCTTCTATTTTTGTTCCTCTTTTTAAAGAGTGAAGCATCCGCATTTTGGACTGACCCATGACTCCAACTGCATATGTAGCAAAGGATGGCCTTGCTGGGCACCAATGGAAGGAGAAGTCCTTGGTCCTGCCAAGGTTGGACCCCCAGTGTAGGAGAATGTTGGGGAGGTGTTAAGAGAGGGTGGATGAGGAGGGGAACACCCTTATAGAAGGGGAGGGGGAGGGGAAGGGGTTAGGGGGCTTATGGACAGGAAACCAGAAAAGGGAATAACAATTTAAATGTAAATAAGAAACACCCAATAAAAGAGAGAGAGAGAGAGAGAGAGAGAGAGAGAGAGAATAATTCATTCTGATTTTGACACTTGTAGCTAATTTTAAGGTACAGTGAGTAATCTACAATCAATAAACCATAGCTTAGTATTAATTACTGCCACCCTGTTGGAATATAGAGCACTGCTGAATCATCTCCTGAAACACTGTGCCTATTGATTAAACCATCCAGACATCCTTCTCCCTCTATACCCCAGGCTCTGACAGACGCTGTCCCATTCTTTATTTCTGTAAAATCAGTTTTTCAGATTTCCATATAAATGAAGTTGTGATGGTTTGTATATGCTCAGCCCAGGGACTGGCACTGTTAGAAGGTGTGGCCCTGTTGGAGTAGGTGTGGCATTGTTGAAGTAGGTCTCTCACTGTGGCTTTAAGACCCTCATCCTAGCTGCCTGGAAGTCAGTATTCTGCTAGCAACCTTCAGATGAAAATGTAGAACTCTCAGCTCCTCCTGCACCATGCCTGCCTGGATGCTGCTATGCTCCCACCTTGATGATAATGGACTGAACCTCTGAACCAGTAAGCCAGCACTAATGAAATGGTCTTTTTAAGAGTTACCTTGGTCATGGTGTCTGTTCACAACAGTTAAATCCTAACTAAGACAGAAGTCATGCAGTATTCACATTCTCATGCCTGGCTTATTGTACTTATCATAAATTCCTTCAAACCTCTAACTGTTGCCAGAAATGACAGCATTTCCTTCTTTTTTCCTTATCTCCCACTGTATATGTGTCTACACATATCAAACTTTCCTTGTCAGTTCTAGTGATTGGCACTTCTGTTGACTCTGGGTCTTGTTTACTATACATCATGCTACAATGGGCATGAAGTTAAGGTATCTCTTTGACATACTTGTTCTTATAAAACCCTGAAAGAACTCTGTTGGAATTTGGGCTTTATTGCTATGAAGAGACACCATGGCAATTCTTATAAAGGAGAACATTTCATTGGGGCTGGTTTACAGGTTCAGAAGTTTAGTCTATTATCATCATGGTACGAAGGCAAATAGAGTGCAAGAGAAGGAGCCGAGAGCTCTTGATCTGCAGGTATCAGAAGGAGATGGTAGCCACACTGAGTGCAGTTTAAGCATAAAAGGCCACAAAGCCCACACCCACAGTGTGATCATACTTTCTCCAACAAGAGCACATCTGCTCCAACAAATTCATAGTCCTAATAATGCCACTCCCTATGGGCCAATCATTCAAACACGTGAGCCTATGGGGAGTGGGGGCATGACCCCCAAGTAGCTGAAGGAATCAATCAATCCTCAACAACAAAAGGTAGCTAGAGGCATCACATTACCTACTCTCTTTCAGATATTTATGTGCAATGTGTCCCACAGGCTGGTCCCTATGCAGTGGTGCTGTTTTGAGAGGCATTGGACCTTTTGGGACATGGGACTTGGTCGGCAAACACAAAACATAGAGAAAGTCTTGTGCATTTTCAGACAGGCCCACCTCAGCCTAGCTCCTAGTCTCTGGATCCACCAAGGTGTGATCATCCAAGTTGTATGTAACCCTCTGAACCATGAGCTAAAACAAGGCTCTTCTCCCTTAAGTTGCTTCTGCCAGGTCCTGTGTGACAACAAGAAGTCTGTAATATACTACGGGACTCAAAACAATATAGAGAACTAAAAGACATTAAGGAGGGAGTAAAGGAAAGGGTTTAAAGAAGTAAGAGGGAGGGGAATTGGTGTAATTATATTGTAATCTCAAAAACTAAGGAAATAACTTTTAAAACAGTACTGGCATACAAACATACAAATAAAATATACTAATAGTAACAACAGAGACCCAGAAATAAAACCACGTATTTACAGCCAACTAACTCCCAACAAAAGCATCAAGAATACACATTGTAGGAAGGACCGTCTCCACAAGTAGTGCTGAAGAAACATGACCTTGATATTCAGAGGAAGAAACAAGGTCCTGGCTCCCATTGTACACAGAATCAATTCAAAATTAAAGACTTAACTGTAGGACCAATATCTATGAGTCTACAGAAGGAAACACAGGAGCAATGCAGGACACTGAGCCTAGTAACAATTTATTTGGTATTAGGACCCAAAAACACAACAGCGAAACCAGGCCAATAGGAATAAAGTGTAAGAAAGCACAACTCAACAACCGCCAGAGTGGAGAGACAGCTCACAGAACGGGAGGTCTTTGTAAACCCGGAAGGATTTTAAGTGAGAACTGATGCCACAGGAGTTCCTGGGCTGGAGAGGCACACTGCACTGCCCCCAGATTTGACTAAGTATATGGAACTAATTTGTCCAGAAGATCATCTGAGAAGTGCTACTTCTCAACAACTCAAATGTGCACATGAAAGAAAGCTGAATTTCGGAAAGAAAAAAATGGCTTACCGGAAGCATGGGTAACGGAAGCGTGGGCTTACCAGAAGCATGGGTAAAGGAAGCGTGGGTTTACCAGAAGCATGGGTAACCAGGGAACCAGCCCCTTAACCTAGGCTTCCTGGCCGATGAAGAAGAATTTCCATGCCCCCTTTTTCTCATGAGTCCATCTCTATACCTGTTCCCAGAAAAATTCCAATTTGCCTCACGTCTTAAAACTTCGACAACATTGTAATGAAAAATCCGGCCTCGATCCTTTGATTGAGAGGTGAGTTGAATCAACTTGTAAATAACAGTGGCTACAACTCTTTAACTGGGAAAGATTTCCTTTCCTCTCCACCCCTATGATTTTTTTTCTCTCTTCCTGCGACTGTACACCATGATGTCACAAAGACAGGCACTGTTCTCTATTTTCCATATAATCGCATGTGAGTGAAGATATCCTTACAGCTAGCACATGCCAAATATTAACCTAATTACACTAATCACAGATTCCAAGTGATAAGCCTGGTTCATTCTCGAGGTTATCAGTTGCAGTGAACAGACTTTTCCTATGTTGAAATCCTAAATTCAGTGTGATGGGTTTAAAAATGGGTTTTTAATATTTTAAATATTATATATACATATATATGTATATATATGTATATATGTATACATGTATATTATATATATGTATATATAATATTTAAAGTCAGGAGGGTGGTGCCCTCGTGGCTGCTCTTAGCATTCTTGTAAGAAGTGAACAGGAAGCTATCGTGTTCTACATTCACTAAATAAAAAGAATACAGGAAGTCTGAATTCTACCATCCACAGAAGAACTTCACCTTGATACCAACCTCCTGGCACTCTGACATCAGACTATTAGCCTCCAGAACTACAAGAAGTAAATGTCAATTGTTTATAAGCCATCCAGTCTATGGAACTAAATCATCACCATCCAAACTAGAAGACAGTTATTTGATGCACCAAAATTCACAGTAAGCATTTTTACATTTACATAGTTATTAAATATCATGAGGGCAGTAGTATCGAATCCATCTAAGGAGTCAGACACTGTAGGCTGGTAAGCATTGCCCAAGCCTGCACCACTAGCTAGCAGAGCTGCAAGTTAAATAGTCACAATGGGACTCTAGAGTCCCACTCTTTAACCACTCACCATATGGATGGTTAACTTTAAGCGTTCCCAGTAGTTCTGTGCCAAGCTATCAAAGCTAGAATGATCAATCTGATATGGTGACTAAGAAAACAGAAAGCATTAGTGAATATTGATGCTCAGTCTGTCACTCAACAGCACGCCCATCTCTCTCCTCAACAAAGTATCATTTTTATCATCTGTGTCTTCCAACATCCTGCAAGGACGGTAGTAGATCTGATAGCAGGGACTTTCTGTCTTCCATGAGTGATTCTACTCAGAGTATGCAAATGGGGGGGTCAGCTGGGTGCTACGCTACAAGGGACTCTGCACTATATTCAATAGCCCATGAAGAAACTAACATTTGAACAGAAGGTACAAAGATTAATTTTGTGGATCAAATTTATGGCTGAGAATAAACGAATACATTTCAACGCCCTCTTTGGGTGCTTAAGTAATAATGATGGCTTCTCAATGCAACATGTCATCCAGTTTCATATGGACTCATAAAAACCCGAGCATAAAACTTGCTGGTGGGCTGCCTTTCAAGATCCCTTGTCAGCCTATCTGTGCCTGTTTTGATTTCGTGCCTCAGGAAGATGGTCTCCCAGGACAGCATCAGAAGGCAGAAGTAGGATTTGTCTACTAGAAGGCTCCGAAGGGCATCAGAAAACAGGAACACAGATATGCAGAGGCATTATCCCAATGCTCTCCCTGCCAGAATGCAGCTTGGCACTGGTTCATTCCTCTTGTGCAAAGCCACAGTGCTAGCCAGGGCCATATTTCATTCACGATCGGGTAATGGTTCCTTCTCCTTGGTGTTCTATGCTTGACACACACGACCCCTCAACCTATACTGACCCTAAGTGACTCAAGGCTGTTAAGTCTGTGACCCTGTCTGATTATAGCACTTTGTTTAAAATAATAAGAGTGTACACAGGCAAATGGACCACAAAACAATTGGCTCTTTTTCAGCACGGAGGCGGCTTTCTGGTCAGCTCCCAGCACGCACATGCGCAGGAAATGGGAGGAGAGGCAGCTGCTCCTCTCCATTGTGTTTGAGAAACGCATCTGTGATCCTCTTGAGCACCCACTGACTGTATACCACAGCCTATACCCTAGAAGTTGACATCTTAGATTATAATTTTCATTGGAAGAGAGTTCTTTATTTTATGTACATGTGTGTGTGTCCCTGAGTGTACAGATGTGAAGCCGCCATGGAGACCAGAAAAGGGTGTCAAGTACCCTGGAACTGGAGTAGAGACCTGTGTGGGAAGCCTGTCCTTGCTTCTGGGAACGGAACCCAACTCCTCCTCACAAGCAGCCAAAGTGCTTTTAACCACTGAGCCATCTCTCCAGACCCATGACTCCTTAATGAATAAAACTGAGACGTTTTGAAAGAACCTCTTTCAACTACCAAAAGCAATATTCTCCGGCGTCTCCGGTTGCTTTTGAAACAGCTTAAATGTCAGTTCTCTTTTGATACCTCAAGTCACTGAGAATTATTTTGTCTTGATTAAAGAGACTATCATTTTAATGAATCATTAAAAGTCGTGATGTTTTAATTTCACCAGACATCCTGTAAGAGTGGGAGAGGATATTTCAATTTTCATATTGCTTTCGGGAAGGGAGATTTTTTTTTAAATTGATGAAAAAGTAAAAATAAAAAAAACAGCAGAGTCCCGGACCAGCGGAGGATCCCTGCCTTCAGCAGCTCTCTGCTCCCAGGCCCCCTGGAGGGGAGTTCTCGCCGCCTGGTCGGGCGGGCACTCCTGAGGCAGCAGAGCGGAGGAGACCACCAACGCTGCCCACCTCTGCCCACATCCCTGGCCCAGGAGGAAACTGCACGGCCTCTGGGTACCCTGGGGAGAGGAGGCCCAGGAGCAGCAGATCCACTGCGCCTGGGACACCGCACCTGA
>NC_046171.1:15073715-15166010 GCF_011064425.1 Rattus rattus | reverse complement strand
GTCTATCACCAAGTTTTGTAGAATGTTTTGGTCGTGCAGTTCACCATTGGGCACTTTGCTACAATGAAATCAGTTGAGACAGTCGAGGTTCTATGGAGGGGCCCTGACGACATTCTGTCAGTGAAGTACAACTTGTTGGTATTTGAGAAGTTTTGAATTTAAAAGTAAGCAAAAATGATCCGAAGATCGTTTTCCAAATGTGCTTGTTGCTAACCTCAGATTGTATCTGTAAATTTCAGTTTTGTATTGAATTTGATATTGACTTCAGCTTGCACAGGCAGTTGGAACCTCAACTAATCTTAGTAGATCCACACATTGATAGTCATGATTTAGTAAACTGAGAATAGGAGGCGTAAGGCAAGCATTTTGACTTCTCAGAGACATTCCTGGTTCATAGTAAGCCATCAGTGGACCTGTTTGGATAGAAAGGTTGGATGACTTCTTGTCAAATGACCATCCTGGAAGCAGCCATAGTGTATAGCACTGAATCATGGGAAAGGCCCATGGTTCCAGGAATATCTCAAAATGCAGGATGGCTTCAGCTATCCCTGGCCAGAGAAGAAAGAGGGCACTTTAAGGATTAGGGAAATCATATTAGGACATGGTCACTGCAACTAGAAGATTGTGCCTCTTGCCTTACGGTGGATCTGACTTACAGAAAGCATCCAAAGTGACAGGGCGGGGCTTGTAGAGGATGTGGAGAGAGCAATTATTTTTTCCCACATAGTGGGGTCAGGATCCATAGTGCTTTTCTGTTGCATTTCCTCAAGTATAATAGCCTCCATCTTGGAGATCCTTTCCATTCTTTTCCAGGGTCTAGTCTGGTGAGTCTGTCTGACCATCCTCTCTACTCACCCTTCTTAACCTACCAGATCTAGGTTTTTTGTCCCAAATCCAGTGCTCCAGCATAGTCTGGCCAACCTTGTTTATACAACAACCAACCTCTAGGCTTCTACCAGGATATGCCATGCCTGACCCCAAACCAAAGCCCCATCCTCATACCACATTCAACCTCCCTACCCAGCCAGATCTACCACCACACTCCAGGCTTGAGGCAGGTCCCCTCTGTCCACATGACTTCATCCCTCCTAAACCATTTCCAACCTAGAGGGCCCACCTATCTTATCTGTACATTCCTATTTCTTTCTGGAGTTTACCTGTCCCCATAAGACACATGGGGGAAGTCCACATACCCAGATCTTATCACAAAACATACAAAAAATATGAAAAATCAAGCCGGTATCTCCCTCTCAAACCTACCTGTCTTATAGAAATGTTTGCCAATCAGAATTACCTAGTTGAACCCCAGGGCACAGTATTTAAAACAACAATCTTAAACGTCAAGATTTTAAGGACTATGAAGAAGACAAAAAGAAACAACTCAATGAAATTAAAGAGAATAAGAGTGTGAGGGATGGCCAAGAAGAAAACCTTGTAGCCCAGCTGTACCCCTCCTTGGCACATGCACAAAGAACTTGACATCCTGTTTCACAGAATCTTTTTCAGTCATTTTCATTGTTGTTATTCACAATAGCTAGAGACATCCTAAATGTCCTTTAACCAATGATGAATAAGAAAATTGTGGTATATACACACCATGATATACTATTCAGTTGTAAAGAAAAAGAAAAAGGAAATTGCCAAGTTTCCAGAGAGATGGACGGAACTGGAAAAGATCATGTTGAATGATGATGTTCAGATACAGAAAGACAAATGTTTCTTCTCCTGGTTTCTCGCAAGAGACTCTTAGATACAAATCTACAGATATGAGTACAGACCCTTTAGTAACTATAGAAACCAGGACAGTAGAAAGAGATCGTTACTGGGGTAGAGGGCTGGGGGAGCTATAGAGCTGGGAATAGCAGGGTAAAGGTAATCTTGTCTGGGGAAATAGGAAAAATCAGCAGGGACTCTAAGACTGGAGAGGGAGATAACTATAGCTCAAAAGGGTGTCTAAAAATGTCATGAGGAATCACACCATCAACTACCTAAAATACCCATAATACTCACACAACTGCATCAATATGCATATATAATTTATATGAAGAATTCTCATTTGAGCTTACAATGTTCCCCACAAGAGCTGTGGACTATCAAAACCCCTGCCACCAGGCATGAGAAACTGTCTCTTTTGAGTTGTTGGGCAGAGATATCTTGAGAGACTCCCCAAACATTATATTGTGACTGCCTTTTGTTGGACCCCAACCTGCACCCCAGAAGTGCAAGGTAAGGTTTCTATTGCTGAAGACACTAAGCATTTCAGACACAGGACCCAGAGGCCCGTAATTTGGAACCAACCTGAAAGCCCCTTCCTTAAAAAAACAAAACAAACCAACCAACCAAACAAACAAAAAAACTAGCTTTCATGGTACCAGAAGGTGCCGTGCAAAGCTTCCAAAGGAGGGAAGCTACCCCATTACAATGCCCATGGACCACAACAATAACCGTCATGGCATAGCAACCTTAAGGGTGCAGTGGTGGTGACCAACAGCTATTTAACTGGACTTAGAACACCCTCAAGAAATGGAAATTCATGCCTGGCACTGGAAACCTAGTTAACTAGTGAAGACATAGATCCTGGAGGAGAACCTAGGGGCTATCACTTTACTGAATCAGAATGATCCTTGCCTACATTCTAAAAACTTTCCTTACACATGCAGATAAGTATAATGTTTAACCCTCGTCAAGAAAATTTCTTCTTGCAACAGGCAGAGACCGCTATAGAAAGCCACAACCGTGGAGATGGAAGGCTGTGAATCCCCATCCCAACACATACATATACAACCCAATTGCCCCAGCGAAGGCTCAGAGATCACTGGGGAAGAGGAAGACAGCAAGACTGTAACAGCCAGTGGATCAGGGAGTTTGCTGTGAGACCGTGTCCCCCAGAAATGTCAGAAGCCGTGCCTACAAAGTATCGCCATCATGAGTGCTTAGACATGATTCAGATAAGGAAGACACCAAGAGACAAACTGACGTGGAAGGAAGGGGCTAGTGCAAAAGCCCTTACTCCTAGCTTTGTAGGATTATATCTCACATTGTTATTAGCATCCGTCACCCTATTCTGAGCACCCACTGACGTATTATTTAAAGGCTATTGAGGGATGTGGTGGCCACTCTGATCCTGGGAAGTCACTAGAATATTGAAGAGCAAACGGATGCACATCCGCCATGAAAGAGAAGGGCCACTTCCGGTGCAGATTTAACTCTGTGGTCCACATTACCCCAGCAAACGGAAAGTATGGGAGTTAAAACATCTATGGAGGTCATGAACAGGCACCGACCTGCACGGGGTTCTCACTTAAGAGACATTAAAGAAACCACTACAAAGAGGTATTCACACAAATTCTAAATATTCAAAAAAAAGTCACCGCACCATCTTCTGCGTAGAAGACGGCGTCAAAGTCAGTTTGCATGTAATACAAATTAAATATCGCAGGGCTTTGATGACTTGCGCAATGATTTATTTCTCTGTCAGTTTTAACAGGGTGTGTGTCCTTCAAATGTCAGGCCATTTGCGTTCATTTCAGCTTTCAGTTTCTCTGTGTGTTGTTGTCATTCTCCCAGAAGGATTGCTGGAAGCCTACGTCCAGCAAACGAATGTTTCTTCTCTCCGCAAAGGACGCTAAATACATATTTTTTAAAAAACTACCCTCACAAGAAGTAGTTGGAGTGGATGAAGATGAAGGGCAAGGGCGGAAGGCGCTGATTTAGATGCGAAGATCGAATGTGTGCTCAGTGCACTAGAAATAGTTCCTCAACGTGGAGCGACACTGCGAGTGGATCCAGATAGGGTAGGCTAAAAATGGCTCTGCGAGTTTAACAGACCACTGGGCAAAATAAATCCTTAAGACGTCAGTTGCAGCAGCCAGGGAATGAATTCTGTGCAAACCGAGTGGAAGTTGCCCTGAATGAAAGGCTCCCAGGGAAATTAAATGAAATAAGGCTGCTGTTTGAACAAGATAGTCGTAAAAATAAAAGTTAGAGAGGAGTTTAAATATGTGGCTTGAGACTTAATTTATAGCATGTCCCTTGTATATAGCTTGTGCCCGCCATAGCATAATGGGAAGGGAATGCCCCTGAGAGGCCGACTGCATTTAAGTATCCAGGTAGGAAGGGGGCGTGGTCTCAGAAACTAAATGTAATGGGGATTGGAGGTGGTGGGCAGATCTGGTGTGAAAAGTGGAGAAGGAAAACAAGGGGCTGGTGTAGTACTACTGTCTCTGGAAACACGCTTAGTAAAGTTACGCTATGGTATATTATGGTATGGTATGGTATGTATGTATGTATGTATGTATGTATGTACTTATTATTTATGTATTTAGTGTGTGTGCATAGGGAGGGAACTGGGGGAAGGTACATGTGCCATGGCATAGGTGTGGCTGTCAAGAAACATGTTTGTGGAGTTTGTTCTTATCTCCCTCATTTGGGTCCTTGGGATCAAACTTGTATTCACAGGCAACTGACATGAACCTTTTCCTACTGGGCCATCTTACGAGCCGTTTTTTTTTTTTTTTAATAAAGTCTTAACTTTTGCCTCATTCCTTTAGCCTCTTCTATAATTTCTGTTAATACCTGGAGAGAGTGGAGGTACTTGTTAATTGATTCTCTGCTACTGCCCTTTTGGCATTTCATGTGGATTCCAAGTCCCCAGCTCTGTCAGAGAAAGCAAGCTGTCTGAACAGAAGAGGAAGGAGAAGTGTTATTTGAAGTGGTAGAGCCGATAGGTGCTGTTCTGAAAAACTGGCTCACCGGTGTACTTAAGAACGGGACTGAAGTGGATAGATCAAAGAGAGGCTAATTGATGTCAACTGGATATTAAAATTTAAGTGTAAAGCTCCTCACCTAGATCAATAAAACAGCTGATGGCCAATGTTTGAATAGTTATGAGTTTTGAAGGGGTACCTGCTTGAAGTTTTAACCTTAAGGTTTAGATTAATTTTGGAGTGGAGAAAGAAGCTATGATCTCTCTCTCTCTCCTCTCCCTCCCTCCCCTCCCTTCCTCTCCCCCTATCCCTTTCTTCCTTTCTTTTCTTTCCTTTCCTTTCTTTCTTTCTTTCTCTCTCTCTCTCTCTCTCTCTCTCTCTTTCTTTCATTCCTTCATTTGTTTGTTCTGGTTATAGACATAATAAAAAGATATAAGCACTGTCGTTAAAGGAAAAACTGAAAATCCCATTTTTCTCCTACATTTTATTCTCAAACAATGCAATCTCATCTCTTTAACTCCCCCACATCAGAGCAGAGTCACCCAGTTAATTTTCTGTCTGACCTAATTTTTTTCCATGGTAGATTTTTTTTTTTTCATCTCAGTCTCTTAATTACAGATTTGGAAGCGCCTACCTGAAGCTGTTTGAATGGTACACAAAGCTGGCCTCTTCTTCAAAGCCTTTGAAGAAAAACAATGCCTTCACTGTTCAAGATAAAATTGAATATAAAAAGACCAGATGGGAGGTTTTTGATGATAATATAGGCATTACCATAAGTCCTTTAAAAATTTGTGTTCATTTCCATGAAGAAGAATGGTTTGGGGACTGATGAAGGCTTTTACTATAATAAACACTTTTTCAAATGCAATTTTTGATGAAGTCTGAGATTTTATGTATGCGTACAATGTATATACTATATGTTGATCACATTATTGTTCCTCCATAATGTATCCTTAATCTACTACTAGCCCCTTCCAACTTCTTGTCCTCTTTTATGATAGAGCAATTTGTGTTGCACATATACTCTTGGGTGTGAGGGCATCCACTGGAGCATGGGCAATGTGTTCAGGGCCATATCCTTAAGAAAATAGTCTGTCCTTTCCCCCAGTGCTATCAACTCAGCCAGGGGTGGAGGATCACGAGCCTGTGCTGGAGTACTGAATGTTTTAGACTTGTGCAGTTCTTTTGAGGCAACAGAAGCTGTTATAAGTTCATGGGGAATAGCATTCCAGTCCTTTTCAAAACCTCCAGCTCTTAAAATCTTCACTCCTCCTCTTCTGTGATGGTCCCTGAGCCTTGGTGGAAAGGCTATTCATACATTGTTCATTTCACTTAGAAGTTACAGAATGTTAACTTATAGAGAGCGGTGGTGATATAAAAAGAGTGAATGGGGAAGACAATTGGAAGTACAACGCACAGGACGACATAGCTGAGAGTCTTGAGCAATAACCCTAGGTAGGAGTGTTGGGGCACCGTGACCAAAATTGATGCTTTCACAGCACACATCTATGTCTGTAATTTGAGGGGAGTTCTGATGTCAGTAGTGACCGTGAAAGTCAGTAGGGAATGGGCAATAGCTCTCAGAACTTCTCTGCTAAATACTGGATATTTGGAGTTGAGCGATACGAGATCCTTCATTTTGAGAAGCTGAGTTTTGATTGACTAGCTAGTTGATGGCTTTAATAATGAGAATGACACAAGATGACACTGGTGCTACATGCTAAGGATGAGCAGGGGTCAGATCACTGTTGCAGTAGGGACCACCTATCCCCTGTAGGAAAGCCTCACAAAGCAGGTGCTGTTTTGGCTGAATCTTGAGGAGAGGGATTATGGTTCAGGTCTGGAACATCTCCCGTAGGCACATGTTCTGAGTCATTCGGTCCTCAGTTGCTAGTGTGACTTCGAATAAGTACGTCCCTGAGAAAGACCTTGGGTATTATGAGGAGTGAGAGAAGCCTTCACACACATGTCCACCCACAGCACCCTCTTCATGAGTACATCTCTGTACATTGTGGGGCCTGCAAGCTGGTGTTTAGGAACATACTGGAGCTTGCTTTTATATGGAACAGAGTGGTTACTGATGAGTGGAAATTTCATATATGTTCATTGTTAGCTCAGGTAATGATTCCATGAGCAATATTATCACTGTGTGTACACTTAATCTTGACATCTGTTGCATGCTAATTATATCAGTAAAGCTGCTTTGAGGCTGCAGTGTTGGCTCAGCAGTTAAGGTAACTTTGCTCCTGCAGAGGACTGGACTTCAGGTCCCAGCACCCACTTGTCAACTCAAAACCACTCATAACTACAGTTCCAGGCATACCAGTACTCATATACAAAAACCCACACATAAACACATAATAAATAATGGGCATAAGGGAGAAAATACTGGGTAAAAGCTTGCTTTTTATTTATTTATTTATTTATTTATTTATTTATTTATTTATTTATTTATTTTTGGTTCTTTTTTTTCGGAGCTGGGGATCGAACCCACGGCCTTGCGCTTCCTAGGCAAGCGCTCTACCACTGAGCTAAATCCCCAACCCCTTTATTTTTTTTTTAAAAAGATATTCTTCTGGGGGTGAAAAAATATGTTTAAGAGTCTGAAGTAAAGATTTGCTTTATGAAGCCATTAAGACATGTCTCTTTGCAAACCTTTCTGTAATTATGGATGCATAAAATTACAAGAAACCGCTACGCGGGGATGTGATTTTGTTGTTGTTAACACTAAGCCTTCAGACTCGATACACTATTTAAAGGAGGAAGTGGAAGGGAAATGGGTCAGGAGGTCAAATTATGCTAATTCAAAATCTAATTTTCACATATTTAGCTTGTACAAACATCTCTCTTTCTGCATAAACCAGAGGCTCAGACATTAACAGGAACACCCACGCTATTCACTGGAGCTCAGTCGTGGAGGCAGAGGATTAGCAGTGAGTGAGGTGGCCTGAAAATCCCAGCGTGCACCTTGTAAATAATTTCTCATTATAAAATGGGCTGAGATTGGTGAAAACTCCCATCAAGCTGCTTTCCAGGGACATCTAAGGGGACAGTCTGCCCTGCTTTGCCATTATAAGACTGTCCTCAAGGTTCCCACTCTCATTCCTGCTAATGCATTAAAAATGTTTTTATAAAATTTTTTTTTAAATCCTGTAAGTCACTTCCCTCAGGAACCTTTATTTTACTTAAATGGCCTCAGAGGTCGACAAAATCATGACCCTTAGCACATTTAATTCTCTGTTTTACGTCACTGACCTTCATGCATCACTGAGGGTTTTAGTCTGTTTTGGCATTTACACTCGGTGACGTCATCTCCTTAGGTCACTGACATTCTTGAAGCTCAGAATGTCTGAGCTTTCTTTTCTCCTTGACCTAAGTCTTTCCTGATGACAATTTCCTGGCAATGGCAGCCTGATTTGTGGATATCTTCGAGTTGTGAGTATGTCTCTGGTTGTGTGATCTTTCCCTCTTCTTCTTGGTGGTATTGTTTTTGGTGGAGCTGGTAGTGGTGGCCCTGGAGGTGGTGGTGCATTTGGTAGTGGTGGTACTGGTGATGTTCATGTTATTGGTGGTGGTATGATAGCATTAGTGGTCATGACAATGTTGGGATTACTGGGTAATTGTGGTGGTGGTGGTGGTGTCATTGTGTGTGTGTGCGTGCACTTGCATGTGCTCTCTCTCTCTCTCTCTCTCTCTCTCTCTCTCATCTTTCTGAATTAAACAAAATCTCTGTTATGCAGCACATTGGCTTCTTGTTAGCAGGTCAATGAAGGTGTTCAGTAAGGGGAAGTAAGAAGACGGATTAAAATGAGAACTTTGCTTTGTATAGTTATTTGAAGCACCTTTTCCTATGGATGAGGTAGGTTTCTGACTGGTAGGTATTTTAAGAGGCAGACGTGTTCTCTGGGAACAACGATTCCTCCTTCTCTAGGACACAAACAGTCTCCCGTCTCCCACAACTTCATGCCTTGCACCTACACACCAAGATCCCATCGGGAAGGGAACTGCAGTGTTCCCATGGGAGAGCTTGGTTGCCTGTGGTGCTTTTGTGGTAGAAATGATGAGGGCAGGCTATGTTTCAGCTCAGAGGCTGGGAGGGAGAGAAGTGGTCAGGGACGTAGGCATTTCCTTATTACCTACAAGAACACCTATGTCTACTTAAGATGCTGCTGGATGCTACTGAGAAGTCCTGCCAGGCACGCGCTTTCCACCACTTATAGGGCCATAAAACTTCCCTTTTTTTCTGAAAAGATCTTATGGCTCTGTATATATGTTCCTTGTGAGCTTCAGAATGTGCTAGAGAGCTGTACTGTTCCGGCTAACTAGTATCTCAAATTGCAGCAGCACCCCTGTAACTCAGACTTACTATTTGTGGTGGTTTGAATATGCTTGGCCCAGGGAGTGGTGCTGTTAGGAGGTGTGGCAATGTTGGAGTGGGCATGGCCTTGTTAGAGGATGTGTGCCATTGTGGGGTGGGTTTTGAGTTTCTATGCTCAAGCCCCATCATCCAGTGTCAAGAGAGAGCCTATGGAAGCTCGTCTCCTGCTGCTGCCTTTGGATCAAGAGGTAGAATTTTCAGTTCCTTCAGCACCACGTTTGCCTGCACACTGCCATGTTTCCCACTGTGATGAAAATGGATTGAACCTCTGAAATTGTAAGCTAGATCCAATTAAACATCCTTTATAAGAGGGTTTTTGGGGCCCCGACGTGCTTAGAGGAGATGGGGAGGGGAGATGGAGAGAAGGATTGTGGAGGAGGGTGACTGGGAGGGGGACAGTGAACAGGATTTAAAGCAAATAAGTAAAATAATAATAATAATAATAATAATAATAATAATAATAATAAATTTTAAAAAAGAGTGTCTTTGGTCTTGGTAACTCTTCTCAGCAATGGAAACTCTAATTAAGACACTAGGACAGGAGACACACTTTGATTGGAAATATAATAAAGCAAGAGCAGCCTTTGCTATATTTTATAAAGCATAAATTATATCTTGTATGTCTAGTTTCTTCTAGAATTATATCAGGCTATTTTTGATAGAAATACCTTCTCCAATCTGTTGCCATCAGCCAAAACTAAAGAACTGAACTGTCCTGGAACTTAAGTTGTTAGCCAATGAGGAGCTCTCAAACAGAGGGACAGAGCTTCTTTCCGTGTTGCAGAGTTTAACTGGTCTGCTGGACAGTTCTCATCAGCGAATCCCCTTGACTCGCCAGGGTTCCCTGTGATAATTTGATGCAATGTGGAAGATGATGTTGGGTAAAGCTCTAGGATCAGAGAGGGGACAGTGCATTCCAAAATCTTTCTGCCCCTGGCTGGGTGATGGTGCCCAGGGTTGGTAAGGAATAGCATTTGGATACAGCACTCAACAAACCAAAAGGTGGTTTATCTCACATATTACTCAATATCCATACCTTGACTTGTCTCTAAAGTGATTTCCAAAAGGAAGCCAGAGGCTTGATTCCATCAGAAATGCAAAGCAGGCAAGAAGTTAGTGCCTTATTCAGATAACATGTAAACCTTTGAATCTCTTAAACTGGAGCCTCTCCTTTCTTTGTCCTCTTCTGTACAAAATATGGAAGAGATAGAGGGACTGTGATAGCCACGATCATTCCCTTTGTGGCAGCAGCAAGCTCCTACACTTTAATATTAACTTCTAGTGAGCACCCGTGTGCACTGTGAATGATATCTGGATTGGGTAATAACTACAGAAATAACCTAAAGTGAGTGAGAGATCAGTACCCACCATGTCTTGCTCCAAACTCGTTGCACATCATAACTTGAGCAATTCTCTTGACATTGTAGGACAATGACTATTTACCCTCATTTCTCTCCCTTCATATTACCATCATGGTAGAGGAAATTTAGTGACATTTTTCAGACATAGAGGGGGCAAGTAGTAGATCCCAGATTCTTCTCCTGTGAACACTGTCTGGGCTCATCACTACCCAGAGGGCACTGTGTGAATGGGTCTGCTATGGTGGGAATGCTCTTTCCAAAGTGGAAACAAAACAATAGACAAATACAACATAATACCAGTAAGTCAGTAGTAAGTCTTCCATTCTTAAGTCTTAAGCTTTTGGAGAAATTATCTTTTCATCTTTTTCAAAAGGATCCTTCGTCACATTTCTCTAACTTACTTGGATACTCTGAATGTTTCCTAGAAGGGAAGTGATTTTCCTTTCTGTTTTAGCCAAGCAGTTAATGAAGTCATCTATTTAATTCTATCTTTCCATCATATTGGAATTCAGTCTTATTGTCCAGTCTGGAAACCCTGTGAGCAGTGTTACATGATTTACGCAGCTGGCCTCAAACTTCTTCCTTTCAAGTGCCATTAAAGGGATTGGTCTGGTTACTTGTGTTTGCTTTTTTAGTGGTCTTCTGATTGGAGATGGAAGGGGGATAGTGATTTTGGAGGCCTGTGTCAGGATAGGGAGAGTCATAATTCTATGACGGTTCAGGTTTTCCTCCCTCCCTCCCACTTCATGCTCTCTCTCTCTCTCTCTCTCTCTCTCTCTCTCTCTCTCTCTCTCTCCTCTCTCTTTCTGTATGTGTATGTGTGTGTGTGTGTGTGTGTGTGTGTGTGTGTGTGTGTGTGTGTGTGTGTGTGTGTAAACATGCTTGAGTATATGCAAGGGCCAGAGGTCAGAGGTCAACTTTAACTGTCTTTCACAGATGCTGCCCACCTTGCCTTTTGAGACAGGATCCCTCACTGATCAGGAACCCACCAAGTAGACTAGTTTAGCTAGTCAGTAAACCCCCAGGGACCTGCATGTATCCTCTCCCACAGCACCGAGGTTACCAGGATGCACTGCACCCTACTTCTCTTCAAGCCGAGTTCTAGGGTACTAAAACTCAGGTCCCCATGACTTTACTGGGTCGTTACTCCGGCTCTTGTCTTTCTCCTCTCAGAAGTGAGGGCCAGGTGAGCTCAGAGATAATTGATGGGGATACGCGAGCCAGTGTGTAATGGGATCATCTGGTTCTGGTTCTTAATTTTGATTCTTATTTTCTAGGTGTTTCACACAGTTTCCTTAAATTCGGACTGACCCACATCTGTGCACTTTGTGACTCATTCAATAATTATTTGCTTTAGAAAACAAAATGCATTCCGCAGCGTTCTGGATACAGCACTAGAGAAAACGCACCAGACATTCCTTTGAGCTCAAACTGTGTTCCAATTAGCGTTAAGGCAGAGAGATGAGGACTGTGACACTATATACCACCGAGGTTAATGGCAGTGAATGGTTCCTCAGCTCTCATCACCCAACCACATGGTATGAGTGTTTCTCGCCCTTCCTTTGACCTGTGGCTCTGCTCTATCTGATCCAGCTTGTTCCTTTAGACTTCTCAGTGCTTCATGTCCTGTATCAGCATCTAAGGCAGCCTCAGGAATATGTGAGTGCAGACTGATTCAGCCTCAATCAAATATGAGTGTGGATTGATTTAGCCCTAGGGGAGAAGAATTCTAATGGACTAAAGGAAGAAGAGTCATGGAACATTGGATGTCCAGGTTATTGGTAGCTGCATTTGGTACCAATGTATCGTGAGTCTCTCTCTTGGACACACTTCAGATTATTATCCCAACCTTCCTGATGCTTTAATACAGTTCCTCATGTTGTGGTGACCCCCAACCATAAGATTATTTCATAGCTACTTTATAACTAATTTTGAATCATAATGTGAATACCTGACATGTAGGATATTTGGTATGCATGCCCCGAAGAGGTTGTGACTCGTAGGTTGAGAACCACTCATCTGGAGTTTGGGGAGATGGCTGAGTACTTAAGATCCCTTGCTGCTCTCTCAGAGTCCTGGAGTTCATGTCCCAGGACCCACCTCGGGCAGCTCACAATCACCTGTAACTCTAGCTCCAGGGGCTCTCTCTTCTGGCCTCTGCAGACACTTGCAAGTGTGGGTGTCTATGTGCACCCTCCTACATACGCACATAAATAAAGATAAATATTAAAAGATTATTCTGCAGTGTAGTGAACAATAAGTTCTGTGTGTGGGTGAAGACTTTTTTGGGTGTGGGAAAATGGCATAAGCATTGGTTAGATATTTCTTCTATGATAATGCATTTTCCTCACGACCAACTTATTCTCCAATAGCCCTTTGAATTATAGTTTGAAATACACGAATATTTAGTATATTCCCAAAAAGCATACTTGTAAGATATGCCAGGAGAAACTTTCTGCTTCGCGTTGTCATAGTAGCCACTCGTACCTACATTTTACGTAACCATCTGTCTTAGTTGAAACTGTGAATGGCCACATGCTTGTCTACAGTCTATCCTTTAGGCTAGGACCCAGATGACTAGGTAATAGTCTTGGGCTCCATCCCAGTTCACGAAAGCCTACAGAGGAAGGAGGGCCAACCTTCTCTTCCTGGAAACCACACAAGAGTGTTTTGCTTACATGGGCTGGCCTTGCATGCCCCACCTAGCTACAGGGAGAAATAAGAAATGACTTTTGAGCGATTGAACACTTGGCTAAGAGGATGCTTCTGCATCTTTCTATGGGAGGAAGAGAAGACAATTGAAAAGGAACCTGCCTGACACATCTCCATGAAGTTTTGGGGTAAGCGTCATTAGCGTCTCAAATTCTCCAGTGGCATCCCAACCTCTCAATGTGCTCCCTTCACAGCCCCCAACCTAGTTTAGACAAAGGAAAAAACATTCACCTTTCTGAAATGAAGCTTAATTTAGCTGAATATCGCTAGATTTGTACTTGAGAGTATGACAAAAGAAAAAAAACCCTCAAAAATGTAAAGTTTCTGGGATGAAAGTTTATGTGTTGTTGAACCTGGTGTAGTTGAAATGTTTTGTACTGCAAAACATTTGTTTTCCTTCTCAAATGTTTTATGTGTGTGTGTGTGTGTGTGTGTGTGTATGTGTGTATGTGTGTGTGTCTGTGTGTGCATGTGTGCGTGTGTGCGCGTGTGTATGTGCATGTGTATATATGTGTGTGTGCGTGTGTGTATATATGTGTGTGTGCGTGTGTGTATGTGTGTGTATATGTGTGTGTCCATGTGTGCGTGTGTGTATGTGTGTGTATATGTGTGTGTGTCCGTGTGTGTGTGTGTGTATATGTGTGTATGTGTATGTGTGTGCATGTGTGTGTGTGTGTGTGTGTGTGTGTGTGTGTGTGTGTGTGCACATGCTTGTATAGTTTCCTACTTGAGGCTAGAAGAGGCAATCAGATCCCTGGAGCTGCAGATACAGTAGTTAAGGGGTGCTGGGAGCTGATCTTGTGTCTTCAATAAGAGAAGTGCATACCGTTAACAGTTGAGCCCTTTCTTGATCCCTGAAAGCAATGCATTTTGAACACAGTTTTTATCAAGAAGCATGTGTGTGGCAGATGCTTATGTTACAAACTTGATAATGTAATTAGCTTATATTTTTTTCCACTTAGTGAAAGAAACTCGTAATCTCAAAATTTTAGGGAATTTTTGTTTACTTTCAATGATAAATCACAAGGGAACAGAATTTGAACTGAAATAATGTAAATAATCCCCCCACACCAAAGTGATGGGTCTTTGCCAGTAAAGGACCACAAATGAAATAGAGTAATTAATCAGAAATGTTATTAATGAGGATGGGAAACCCTTACTTACTTTCTCAAAAGCTATCCAAGTAAAATTGAAAAGAGTACTAACTTAATGCATATTGGAAATATGCTTCATAGCAGATTTAAGACATTATAGGCTGTCACCTTAGGGGAATGGGCAATAGGATTTTAAAGGCAAGAAAATAAGTTGGCGGCTTTGTAATTTTCCGAGAATACTACGTGAGCAGCAGCAGTCATTTTAGAAGATTATCATGAGCTGTGTGAACCCGGAGGGCAGTCGGTGGTGTGGCGGTCTGTGTGGAAACGCACTCCCTGTTCACTGCCGGTGTGGCTGCTCAGCCATTCCGAGCAGCTGCGGCCCCTTCCTCCTGCTTTCTGCCTGGCACAGCTTCGGAGTTGGACAAGGTGCAAGGAGATTGGGTAGAATATTAAAAGTTACAGGGAAGAGCCCCCAGACCTGTTCTAACAACACCCGATTTCTCATACTGGCCAATTCCAGACAGGTCAATCAAATGCCTAAAAGTTGCACATACTTAATACACTAGAAAAAAGTAAGATAGGCATTGTAGTTCACCTGAGTCTGAGGATATAGCCCAATCATGTAATATCTTCACACCCCAAATTGCAGCCCAATGTTCACGTTCAATTTATTATTTTTAATAATTTACTTTTTAAAATTCACTTTACATCCCTATCGACACTCCCCCTTCCTCCTTTCCTCCCAGTCCTGCCCTTACAAATCCCTTTCCCCCCGTTACTCCCCACTTCTCCTTATACAATGGGAAGCCCTCTGGGTAACCCTGCCCTGGGACATCTAGTCCCAGCAAAATTAGGCACACTCTCTTCCATTGAGACTCAGCCAGGAAGTCCAGGTAGAGGAAAGGGATCCAATGGCAGGAAGTAGAGACCAAGATAGGCCCTGCTTCAATTGTTAGGGGACCCACATAAAGACCAAGCTGCATATCTGTTACAAATATGTAAGGGCCCAGATCTTGTGCCTGCATGCTCTTGGGTTGGTGGTTTAGTCTCTGTGAACCCCTATGGGCCCAGGTTAGCTGGCTCTGTAGTTCTTCTCGTGGTGTTCTTAACCCTTCTGCCTAGCTCAACCCTATCCCCCACTTTTCCACCAGACTCCCCAGGTTTCACCTGACATTTGGTTGTGGGTCTCTGCATCTCTTTCCATATGTTGTTGCATAAAACTTCTCAGGAGACAGTTATGCTAGATTCCTGTGTGTAAGCATAGCAGAGTATCATCAATAGTATCAGGGCTTGGGTCTCTCATATAGGTTGGGTCTCAAGTTGGGGCAGTAATTGGTTGTCTGTTCCCTCAGTCTGCCCCATCTTTGTCCCTGCACATCTTGTAGGCATGACTAATTTTGGGTTGAAGGTTTTGTGGTTGGGTTGATGTCTGGAAGTGGAAGACATAGGCCACGTTAGTCTTTTTATTCACTTTCAATTTATTTTTTTCTTATTCAATAAATAAGCACATCACATCACGTGTATGCTGTATAACCTTGACTGTGAATTTTAGCTCAAAGCAATGGTATTTGTTCTTTTGACTTGGTAGAAGGTTGGAACTGTCACTTGTAAGAACATGGTGGCAAATCAGAACAATAATATTGAAAGCTAACAATGTAAAATCGAGGCACAATAAGCTGTAGTAACCTTTCCAGAGGGAACAACAATGTCTATCTGTCATCGTAGGTCTATGTGGGTTCTTTGAAGTGAGAGCGCTAAATTTAAAGGGCCCCATAGAAGATACCATGTCCACGAAAACATTGCGACTTGATTATATGACTCAAGTGCTTATGTACCAGCCTATTTCCTGAGGGCATACAATTTTATGTCTTGATTTCCAAAATTAATTTCTTTCTAATCATAATTTATGCTCAGGAAACTAACCAAGGTCTTATGATTTAATAAGTTGCTGTACTATCCACAGATATACTGGGAGAAATGTTCCCTCTCTTAGCTTACTGAGAATTGTTATGAATGTGATTGGATTCCATGAATGTTTTTATGCTATCCCTTTAGTCTTGATAAGTAATGTTTTAATTTTAACATATCTAAAAATGTATTTACATTGCCCTTGGGATTTTTTTCTTCTTGAGCTTGAGTTGTTAGGAATATGTGACTTAATAATCATTGTGTATCTTTGGATTTTACACTTGACTTTTATGTTGATTCTAGTTTAATTCTACTGGTCGGAGAATATTTTAAGATTTGCATATTAAAAAATTTACTAAGATGCATTTTCTGGCCTAGAATATGAGCTGTTATTTATGTTATGTACTTTATAATATTAACAAAGATTGTTAAGTTTGTATCTTGGGAATTCCAAAGCTGGAATTCTTAAAAGTTAAAGTGAAGAACTTAAGATGCCCTTGGCTCCTTGGTGTTGCTTCGCACAGTGACAGTAGAGGCATTTGCTGTTTCTATAGATACAGGAAGGTGGCTGCAGACTGAAAAAAAAAAACTTCAAAATAAACAAAAATCCTAAAAACACTGGTTTTCCTTCTTTTTAATATATTTAAGAAAAATTAAACCATATAGAAAATAGTTGTCTCAAACATATAAACCCCATTTTTCTTCATATTATAGATTTTCTGCATTCTTGGGAGGTTAATAGTTTCTTTAATTAACATGGTAGAGGACAAAATTATATTATCTACACATATAACCTATATAATTAAGTTTTACTTTCTATATGATGCTGCAATAGGTGGAAATCACTGGATTTCTGTCTCAAGGTTCAATCTGCATGATTAGGAATTTATGAACAAAATATTAGATAGCTGATATTCATACTGTTTGTATCAGCATACCCCCAGGCAATATAATTATGCTGGGCTATTGGCAGCATCAGACATATGTTGTCTGTGGCAATTAGAAGGTGGAATAAAATACTCACAGGAGGAAATACGGAAACAAAGTGTGGAGCAAGGACTGAAGGAAAGGCCATCCAGAGACTGCCACACAGGGGGATCCATCCCACATGCAGTCACCAAACCCAGTCACTATTGCGGATGATAAGAAGTGCACGCTGACAGGAGCTTGATATAGCTGGCTCCTGAGAAGTTCTGCCAGAGCCTGACAAATACAGAGGCAGATAACAGGGTCCCCAATGGAGGAGTTAGAGAAAGGACTGAAGGACCTGATGGGGTTTGCAACCCCATAGGAAGAACAACAGTATCAACCAACCAGACCCCTCAGAGCTTCCAGGGACTAAACCACCCACCAAAGAGTACACATGGAGTGACCCATGGCTCCAGCTGCATATGTAGCAGAGGATGCCTTCTCTGATTTCAATGGCAGGACCCTTGGTCCTGTGAAGGCTTGATGCCCCAGTGTAGGGAAGTATCAGGGTGGGGAGAAAGAAGGGAGTGAGTGGGTGAGTGGGTGTATTAGTCAGGGTTTCTATTCCTGCACAAACATCAGAACCAAGAAGCAAGTTGGGGAGGAAAGGGTTTATTCAGCTTACACTTCCACGTTGCTGTTCATCACCAAAGGAAGTCAGGACTGGAACTCAAGCAGGTCAGGAAGCAGGAGCTGATGCAGAGGCCATGGAGGGATGTTTCTTACTGGCTTGCTTCCCCTGACTTGCTCAGTTTGCTCTCCTATAGAACCCAAGACCACCAGCCGAGGGACTGCACCACCCACAATGGGCTGGGTCCTCCCCGTTTGATCACTAATTGAGAAGATGCCTTACAGCTGGGTCTCAGGAAGGCATTTCCACAACTGAGGCTCCTTTTTCTTTGATAACTCCAGCTTGTGTCAAGTTGACACATAAAACCAGCCAGTACAGTCGGGGAGCACCCTTATGGAGGCAGGGGAAAGGGGATAACATTTGAAATGCAAATAAAGAAAATATCCAATAAAAGAAAAGAAAAAAGGAGAAAAAGAAATGTATTCTAACATTTCATTTTTCTTTTTATGGGCTGAGACATGCCCTATATACGTGTTGTAACTCTAGAACCCGACAATACTTTCAAGTCATGAAAGCTACCCACAAGGAAGACCAAATTGGATCTTCCAGCATCCAAATGTTGTAGAAACAAAACCAAAGTATTTATTAACAGAAATACCCAGACCTCATTTGGGATATTTCAAAGGACTGGGTAAGCAAGTGTGTGTTTCAGCATCCTCCACTTCCTGTGTTTTCTGTAGCAACACATTTGCTGTTAAATGAATACAAAACACAGGGAGTGTCCCGGACATTGATGCGCTACAGAAATACACCACACGTATTCATCCACAGGGGCTGAACTGAAGGGGGCCGCTCTGCCAACAGGCACCTTCATACCGCGTGCAGGCAAACAAGGAATGCCAGGAGTTCATTCATCTTTGCCCTCCATAGTAGAAAAACAAACATGTTATTAAGCAGAAAATGATGTAAGGCTGTATTAATTACTAAGACCACACAATGATTACAGTCCTGTCTCCAGTATCTTAACATTGTGAGTGTAGTTTAAAATGCTCATGGATCATTACAAATTAATCACTTGAACGACACTGGCAAGATAAGCAGTTAATGGCGGCCGTAGTGATTGACACATGCTGACCTTACCCTGGATCTCAGACTCTGCCCTAAGAGTTTGATTGACTTCATAATTATCATATACAATGCAGCAAGGCTTCGAGGAACTAGGTCACTTGCCTACTGCTGTGTTTTGGTAAATGTTGTTCAGAAGTTGATGCTGACCACATTACATTGGTTTGTTCCCTCACATGCCCTTTCTTGGGTTTTTATGACCCCAAGGATATGAAGAGAAGTCAAAAATATTGGTGATGTACTAGTCTGCCCCTTTGATGGCAGCTTCATTTCCATGTCTCACCTATTGGGATCAATTAAACGTATTTTGAGAAGTGTTATACTCACTCAACTCTTTATTAAATATATCTTTAATAATTACTGTTAATATCTTACTGTACTTCATTTGGAAGTCGAACTCTATCCTTTCCACATATAGGGAAAAACCAATCATATGTGTGGGTTTTGCTTTTATCAGTAGCGTTGGACAGCTGCTGTAGAATTCGAAAATATTCCCCTGACAGGTAGGCTAGAGGACTCAGCAACCACAGGTAGTATTTATAAATATGTTTTACGCAGGGAAGAATGATGTCATTTTATGCATCAAAGCCACCCAGTATCTGCTGCTCCTCATTTGGTCTCATCAAAGCTACAAAGGGGTTAGAAAAAACCACACAGGAAAATAGACTGTGTGATTTCAAGTTGGTTCTTCAGAAAGGGGTGTTGAGCATGTAAGGAGCTCTATCCGCCTCTGGGAGGGAGCTGGGGAGTTGTAGTGCATAACCTGTACTAATGTCTTTTCCACTTTTTATTGGGAATCAGAGCTGAGCAATCCATTCAGTCTGGGCTATGATACTTTTCCATCCTTTGTCACACTGAGGTATATTTCCAACTACTCTGTTCAGAACAGGTAATGGTACCCTGCCAACGTGATCACACTGAAGTAGGTTTGTACATATTTTTACCTTCCCTGCGAATCATAGTTTCTCACAGAGTCTAGCCATGTGTCCCCCAGTCAGCCTTGACGTGTCTGATCGTATCCCAAGGAACCCAAGAAATACATTGCTATTTCTTGGTCTCCACTCTTTATTTCTGCCATGCCTTGAAACCATCAGGTGATAATGCTCGTCTGTCTCTTTTCATATAAAAAAGCAAAAGCTGCTGGGAGTTTGGGGACAACACTGGGACACCATCTTCATTTGTGTCTTCCCAGCAGCCATCACACAACCCTCCCAGACATATCCTAATGGAAAACGGGGAACTGTTAGTTGGTGCAGTTTTATAAATTGTGCCCATTTAAGTGATTATTTTAAAAACCAACTCCTTTATTTCTTCCTCCTTCCCCTGTAGGTGCTTTAGGTATAAGCACTTGGTGACTTTCCAAGACCTCATTCAACGTGAGATGGAAATGTTGTGTGTGAAAAGCGGCAATTATTTGTATTAAGAAATGCCTTTAAAAATTGATGCAATTTAGACCTCATATCCCTCCTTTCCAATCTTCTCCTGCTAAGTGGGCTCTTAGTGTCTGTTTGTGTATCAGGATGACTCCCACTCTCTGTATTCTTTCCACATAAACTCTTCACACTATTCTCTTCATATACTGTCAGTCCCTAGGCAGGAGGCAACCTGTATTGGATGAACCCTTAACAAGGTCATCTTCATGAAGAAGATTTCTTCCTCTTCCCAGTGGTTTTTACCCCTCCCTGATTCTCTGGGCTCTGTCTGTAAGGTGTAGGCGCACCCGCTCTTGTTTTAATATATGTGAGTGCTTTGCTATTCAGCCTGCTGGCCTGGAAAGCCCAGAGCACGTCATAGCCCAGCATTGCACGCACTGATTATTGTTGGTGCTCAGGTACGCTTTTGGGAAGGAGCTCTAGTGCCCTCTATGCGTGTCTTCTTTCCACCATCATTCATTCACTCCTGTACTTTTGTTTTTTCAGTCACACAGGGATAAGTTTATTGAGCATATGTCCCAGGACTGTTCAACCAGAACCATGGTCCAGATTTGGGAACTGAAGTGTGACCCTGACTAAAGATCTTTCAGAGTTATTTTATTTTATTTAAAACAATTTTTATTAAGCATTCCATTTGTTTATGTCTCAAATGATATTCCACTTCCCAGGTACCTCTCTATAAGCACCCCAACCTACAACTTCCCTCTTCTCCCTCTCCTTTGCCTCTATGAGGGTGCTCCCTCACTCACCCACCCTCTCCTGCCCCACCCCTCCAGCATCCCCCTACACCGGGGCATCAAACCTCTACAGGACCAAGGGTCTCACCTCCCAATGATGACGGACAAGGCCATTCTCTGCTACGTATGTATCTGGAGCCATGGATTCCTTCCTGTACACTCGTTGGTTGTTGGGCTAGTCCCTGGGAGCACTGGAGTGGTCCGGCCAGCTGATGTTATTCTTCCTATAGGGTTGCAATCTCTCTCAGCTCCTCCTGTCCTTCCGTCAGCTCCCCAACCAGGGTCCCTGAGCTCAGTCAGATGGTTGGCTCCAACCATCCACATCCGTATTGGTCAGTTGCTGGCTGAACCTCCCAAGGAGCAGTCGTTCCAGGCACAAGTATGTCTTGGCAATGGCAACAGTGCCAGCTTTGGTGTCTGCAGACAGGATGGATCCCCTGGTGGGGCAGTCCCTGGATGGCTCTTCCTTCATGCTCTAAGTTAAATCTGTGACACATCAACTCTAAACAAGCCCATGTCCTCACACAGCTTATGTTTCAGTCGGTCCCCATGGCTAATGACAGCAATGCAATGCAGTAGGACTCAGTACACACAATTCTGAAATTAAAAAAAAAAAGTAGAAGCCATGTTTTCTTCTGTCTCATCGGCTGACAAAGGCTGACCTGAAATTGTGAGAGAAGTTTATAGTGGTTGGTCACCAGATTTTGAGATTTTTCTTCCTTGACATTTATTATTATTATTTTTTTTTGGCTTCTTATTCCATCCGTAGTGGTATCTCTAAAATAACATTTGGATGTATGTATGTAGGTTTATGAAGGGTGCCTTAGCTTGCTATTTCACACTAAGTCTTAGGAACACAATGTTGCTTCCTTCAAAATACACTTCAAAGATGTAGAGAGTGAACTACCCTCACATCAAACCACCTGGCTCTAATAATTGTTGGGATACACAGACAGACAAGTTTATGTTAGAGGGGTCTAACTCTGATTTTTTATTTTTCCTATTTGTGACCATTAGCACCACATGACCCTAATGACAGAGTGTAGAGGCAGTGGTCTGTGTTGTCTTCCCGAGTTATGATCTCACAGTATGCCCATCAGCAGGGATGAGATAGCTTGATGGACATAGCTTGTCTGGGTGTAGAGCTGGTCTATATTTTCTTTCTGTCTATCTTGAGAGGATCATTGCATTTTTAGAATTTGGGAAATATTTTTGAAATGTATTCTGAAAATGGCATTTCTCTGCAGTAAAGTTCTCTGCTAACTCTGGGGCCAGAATATTCCAATTATGCAAGGAGAGTAAGGTGTGGAGATCGAGGTGACAACCTCTAGTGTCTCTCATTAGAACAGAGTGCTGGACTCATGTCACGAAAAAGATCTGGGCAGTTGTAGCTAAAACTTCTTTTTCATTCTCAAAAAACAAAAAAAAAAAGTTCTTCGTTTTTTTAATATTGAGTTGTATATTCATTTGTTTAATTTTGCAATAGGGAAATACTTTTAAGAATCAGTTACCACAATCAGTCCCCCACCTCTGCCCAATAAATCAGAAATAATGAAGTGTACTTTTAGACTGTGAAGTCTGAGAGTCACAGGAGATTCACGCATGGTGAACTCTGACCTCTCTGGACCAGGAGGGTCTCCACAGAGCCTATCTGTGGTGCTTACTCAAGTTTCTTCACTGCATTAGGAGACCTTCTGGACATATATCCGTGAGACAATGTTTTTTTTCTGCAAAAACAAAGCAAAAACAAAGCAAAAACAAAACAAAAAACCAAAACCAAAAACTAGGAGTGTGGCTACTGGAACTCCCCCACCTCAAATATCCTTATTAGATAAGAGAAGCTCTGATTCTAAAAATGTAGACCAATAATACAGATGAATTTCAATACTGAAACCATTGTCTGTTTAAAAGTTTAAGTAGGCATTCAAGTGTAAATGGAAGAAATAAAGTGGTTGAGCCAATGTCAGAGAAGCTGATGAGGGCAAACAGAGAGGAAAGAGAATAACAGGAAGAGGCAGAGAACACATGAGAGGCCACTTCGGCCTCTCCTTTAAACTTCCTAGAGGTTGGAGAACCCTTTCCAAGGAACATAAGGCTGAGAGATGGCACAGCTCTTAAGAGTGCTTGCTGCGGCTGTAGAGAACCAGGATTTAATTCCCAGCACCCACAGGACAGCTCACAGTTAGTTTCAGGGGGTCTGACTCTATCTTTTTATCTCTGAGGGTACTGAACATATGTGGTGTACATACATGCTTACACACACACATGTACACATGTACACATAAATATAAAAATACATAAAATTAAAATCGTTACAGAAACGAATGTGATTGTGGTAACACGGCTCAGTGCAGAACCTTTTCTTGTTATCTGCTGTTCTTGAACACTCACTTTCAGAACAGAGGCTGGGCCAGTCCCGTGAATGGCAATGGATACCCAGAAGCAGTCTCTTTACACAATGTAGTAGCGTATTCTCTGAAATGATTAGAGCGACAGACTTTGCAAAATCTGTCCCTGGAGCCAGAGAACCACATATTTCTTCCTACGCCAGTGGCAGTGGTCTCAAATGGGAGAGATGGCCACCATGAGTACATCATGATGGAGGTGCAAAGTCTGTGAGAAGACTGGCTTTGAGCACTGCCTTGTAGATAGGTGCATGGGAAGAGATGGGTGCTGTAACAAGGGAGCTCAGGCTCGATGCCAGTGTTTCGATTTCTATGTGTTTCTATTCTTACTTTGCCCTGTGACTGCCTTTGTTTTGTTTTCCAACTGAAAAATGGGGACAGATCATACTTTATGCGGCCATTTTGGAAATTTGAAAATACTCATAAGTTTCTGAGTGCAGCACTGTTTGCAGCAGTGAGGACTGGGTGCTACACAAGTCGGTGGCTACAAACAGCCACATAACTCCCTGTCATGAACTGAAGAACAGCTCAGCTGAACGAGGCTGGACACTTTTGTATCTGGGTATTGGTAAGTTCAGCAGCTTCTGGTCTCTGCTGTTTCTGTTCAGCTTCCCTTGTTTTCCCAGGATATATGCTCTCCTGCAGTAGTAACAGCAGTGCAGATATAGTTGAAACCCACAGAGCCTCTAGGGAAATTAGTTTGACAATGCTAACTGCCGTCTCTGCTGCATTGTGTAGGAAAGGCACATGGAGACCAATATACCCAACTTGAGAAAATAGCCCCTTCCTTATGGAGAAGAAATTTTAAAAGTCAAATTAAAATGTATGGGAGGGTTTAGAGAAAGGAATGGGAAGAGAGACAGGGTATAATTGTATTATAATCTAAAAGATAAAATTTATGAAAGAATATAGAAACTGGGTAACCTAAATGAGTGAGGCGGGGTAGAGAGAAGGCTGTTGGGTCCAGCGGTGCATCTGAATGGGAGAATAACATCTTGTGTTGTACATACAGCTCAGTAGGGTGACTACAATCGGCAACAATTAACTGAACATTTCAGAGCCATCAAACGAGAGGAGTTTGAGCGTTTCTAACACAAAGAAATGACGGATACCTGACATAATACATCGGCAATTTCCTGGATCCAACTGGTAGGCGCTCTGTAGGTGCACTTAGGTGCCGCAGTGCTCCCCGTGAGTCAGACAATGACTCCGAACAGCAATTAAAGTTAAATACAAAGGGGAAAGAAGCATGACCATTATGGTGTTCAGTCTGTCTGAGTTAAGGAGTCAGTGCTCAAGAAATCCTAACTACTATTTCCATAGAGCATAGGCGCTCAATAATTCCAATGGTGAAAGTTGGTTACGCGGTTTGATGACTTTCTATGAAAGATTGCCTTCTTGTGCTTGTCATTGTAACTTGTACATACTTTCTTTTGAAAGATAATGACTGTTTTTGATATAAAAGAAAATAATTGCAAGTCTTTTAAGGCATTAAGGTGACCTAACGTGGAAGGCACACACTGGACTCCCTCATGTTCACAATAGTTTTTATAAACCTTGGTCAGGGCCTTGTTGGGTTTGTCTTCTTGTTGCTTGATCTTGAATGCTGTCAGAAAAAAGAGAACAAATTTAAGAAATGAAGGAAAGGTTTTCAATATGCAGTTCTGCAGGGGAAAGACACAAATGCAGAAGGAGATGGCTTGCTGATTGGATATAAAATGATGGTTTGTTAAAAGTCCCCTGATGGAGAGAAAAATTCCTATCCTCTTCACCCATAGGCCAGGGCTTGCTCTCTTCCTAATGCCCTATCCTATTGGCTTAAGATGTATAGCTTTACCTATTGAATAGTTTTTGGTTTGAGACTGCACCCGTTTTTTTCTGATCTCAGAGTTCCGAGATAGGAAGGAGTCAGCCACCAACTAGGGAGTAAAGAGACCCAGTGTTTCCTACTTACCTGCAATTCTGATGAATTCTAAGCACACCTCATACTGAAAATGGACCATAACAATTTATTTCTCATAGTTCTTTCTTAGAATTCAACTAGGTCTCCGACATTTGGTATCTTTGAGTAAAATAAGTAGAAAATGGTCACTTTTAAGGAAAGATGAGTGAGTTGGGCAAAAGCAGGAGGAAAAATGGTGTATTGTGAGCCTGGGTAAGTCCAAGGGGACAGGGACATCTATGATTTTACAAACCAAGGCCAAAGTTTTGGAGTCTATTAGAGCAAGAAACTTTCAGTGGAAGGGAATAAAGAGCCATGCACTTCAAGGGTTCTCTGGCTGCCCTGGAGGGAATGATGGGAAGAAGATGGGAGTTGACACAGAAGCCCATTGTGACATTGCTGCATCAGTCTGTGCTTAAAAGCTGGTCTCCACTGGGCAGTAGGGTCAGGGCAAATTCTCCTAGTGGTAGGGGAAAAAGACATTATATGTCCCAAAGTATTCTGGAAAGTTGTGTTGATGAGGTTTTCACACACTCAAGGACTCTTCATACAAAAAGAAAGAGAGAGGGAAAGCTTGAGATGGTTTTACTTGCTGCCATGAGAAGTGAAGGATCCATGGCAAGAGAATTCAAGGGACATTTCCTTTATGTGGGCACTGCAGAGAGCACTTGTGGACAGGGACCCTCATGAAACTTTACAGCTGACCTGTGCAAGCATAAGAGAGAGACTAGAATAATGAAACAAGAAAAGTAGTAGACTCGGAAGAAACTATGTGTTTCTTCCATCCAGAGCAGGAGATGTGTATGTTTTTTAAAAAAATATGCTAGACATACAGTCTTCAAAAAAAGCAGGTTAGCAGCGTCAAGGCTTAAACATCCACTTATCATAGAGGACCAGGTGTTGTTTTCTATTGCTGAAGGTTACTGGGGCCCTAGTGGTCTTGTGTCTGTGTATCACCGAACTGTTCTACAAGTTGGAAGTGTGTCAGGAGTATGCATTTCTCATTCCTTGACCTTTCTAGCTTGGAAAGGTCTGGCTGCATCTTCAAAGGCAGGCTATCCCTTTCTCACCTTGAATGTCTTGATCATTGATATTCCTTCCACTTTCATAGACCCTTGTGAGTTTATTGAGCCTGCATAGACAGCCTCAGATTATTTCTATATTTTTAAAGCTCTGACAAATGCTTTTAACTTCCTCTGTCTGTTTGTTCTACCCTATTTCTAAGGAGTAAATTAGGAGTTGAATATCATTGTTAGACCTTTATTTTGTCACTTCTACTCCTAGGCATATACTCAGGACCTTGAAAGCCCATGTCTGCATAAGCGTGTTCACACTAATGTTCACAGCACCCTGATTTAAATTAGTCAAAATGGGCACAGTCCTCCATATGCATGCGCAGATGACAGAAACTGTGTGGAAAGAGGGGACATAGCCCTGATGCATATGGACTACTGATGGGAACACTGGGCACACCCTTGACGTATATACATTGATGGGAACTAATGACTGAAAGGAGTCCTGTCCGTGCACTGTGGCTCTTACATGGAGATGAACTAACACCGGCTGTTAGTTGAAAAAACTACAGATTGCTTCATGGAGGGGCTAATCTGATTTAATCTGAACCTTAGAAGGAGGCACGTCAAACCATTAGAAGAAGAGCCAGTGACTTTCCCCCCATCTGTATACACCATTCACAAGGCATTATACAAATTATACTTCTTCAGTTAAGTCCCTTAACAGACATGTCACTTAGGCACAATTTCAGTCCCCAAGAACAAGGTCCGCTACCACTATCCACCAAATGAGCCATGCTTTCTGCTGTTAGAGCATATGGAGTTTTGGAATCCAGAGCTGAATCTGTACAGGAGACATTTTTATCCGATTTCTTTTCAGATTAAAAACTACAAAGAGAGGAAGAGTCATCATGAAGGTGGAGTCTAAACCTTCTACTGTCCATTGCAAACACCAATTTCATATTGTTATCAAATGTCTGGACTTACAGATGGTTGTTGATCTTGGTGTTTGTCAGACCTTTGCTCCCGTGACTGACCAATGCCAGAGAGAAAAGGTTTAAAGGCAGAAGGATTTATTTTGGTCCATGACTTGAGAGGTTCATTGTTGGGAAACACCAGTGTTTTTGGACCCTAGTGAGGCACAATATCATGGCTGAAGGGTATTGTGGAGCAAAGTTTTTTTTCTTCGTGGTGGTTGGGAAGCATGGGGTGGGGCAGGGAAGAAGGAAGAAAAGAGATAGAGGAGGAGGGGGAAGAAGGAGAGGAGGAGGGGGAAGAAGGAAGAAATGGAGGAAGAAAAAGGAGGAAGAGAGGGAAGAGGAATAGTCTAGAAACAAGATACCCAATTACCTACTTTCTTTACTGCTTCCCAAAATGGTCCCAGCAGCCAGAAACATGTGAATGCGTGGGGAACATTTCATGTTCACACCTGAACCATGAATCCATGTGTCTTCTGATTTCTGCCTTCTCAAGCAAACAACGCAACTATCCTCTTTACTCAGACACTAGACTCATATGAACTCATCCACAGCTTACTGCATGTTGGCTGATCTGAGTGACGTACTGTCACTTACCTGTGTTTATAATATAGCGGTATTGACCTTGGTGCCCTTCTATTCTTATGATATGAAAAGAATAGACTCTTGCCTTACACAGCATACAATTATGAACACACACATAAAGCTCTTAGTCTGAATTTGCAGGTCAGGAGTTGGTACCTGTTGAGCTTTGGTTTTGCTGTCTATTGTAATGGTAAGTGCTGGCCCCCAAGACGTCGAGTCTGCACATAGGTCTACGTGATCCTGCCCCAAAGTTTTTTTCTGATTGTGATTGGTAAATAAAGATGCCAAGAGCCAATAGCTGGGAAGAAGAGACACAGGTGGGGTTTAGGTTTCTGGCTTGGATGAGGAGAAGATAAAGGTGCGGGAGAAAGGAGGAGAAGCTGCCATGAATTAGGTGAGCCATAAAAATATTACTCTAAGGGATGGCCAATTGGAGTTATGAGTAGCCCAGATGAAATATAGCAAGAAATAGGTAATAACGTGGGGTTATCAATAGGAATGTAGATTCTAATAGTGAAGAAGGCAGGTATCTGACCCATTCTCACGCTGTTTAAGGCTTATAGAGGTTGTGTATGCCTTTTATCTAGGAACTGAAAGATCAAGACAGGGTAGAAAGGTCAAGACTAAATAATTTTCACAACAGGTAACAGCTACTTTATGTTTTCTTTCTTAACAGCATTGGATTTGAATCCAGTACCATAGGATAAAAACTTCACCAGCACACTCTATGAACCTAGAGTTGGAGTGGGAGAAGAGTCAAGAACCTGCACGGGTAGCTTCTCTTTGAGAAAGGGAGACAGTTATTATTTCTGACACACTATCGCAGCCTGCAGAAAACGTAGGCTGTGCGTTTGAAACCCAAATGAGTCCCAGATATTCCTCTTTGAGGGTGGTTGAAGAGAACACCCATCAATATGCTCTGCCTCTGTCTTAAGATGAAAGGGAAAAACCTCCTCGGGTAGAGGGGAAAAAAAAACAGAGGAAACTTTATCCTAAAGTTTCAGCAGCCGTCGTTTATAAACCACCCAACTTTTACTGCCTTCAGTCAACTTCGGCCTCTCAGCAGGACAAGGCGGCCTGGAGGTTACAAACGGGAGCTTTACTGATAATATTAAGAAGGGATCAAAGCATTCATAATGAATTTAATAACACAGATTCAGAAAGAATCATTGGACATCGGCATCTTTCAAATTCTGAGTGAGTCAGATCTTGTCGTAAAGATCAGAGGTGCTCAAGTGATGCGCACATAGATGTGTGCATTTGCTCAAAGCCAGGACTAAACAGGGAGGGAAACAGTATGATTCATAAAATTTTTCTACAGCTCTATTGGACAATTGAAGTGTCGGGGTTTCACATTAGGAATCTGAGTTATGACAAACTCGTTAAAGGATAATTTAAACTTGGCTTTTTTTTTCTTTTCTGTGTCTCCCTCGTTTTTAAAGAAAGACTGAGATAATTTAAGATTCTTTTCTCTACTTTAGTGTGTGGTAAGTGATGAGTGATTCGGTTTTATGTGTGTTGTGCCTTTGTGTCTTTTACATGATGAATTCGGCCCGTAGTCTGAGGGAGCTCATATACAATGTATTTGTATGTCTGCACAGGGAGACCCAGCTCAATGGGAACTGTCTAAACAAACTGTCTAAACATTTAAGTAGGGGCTTCCCACTGGGTTGGTATAAATAAAGAGCCCTTCACTTGAGTATTGACTCTGTGCTGCTTGTCATTTGTCCCTTTAAATCATCCCCATCCTGATGTCTATTTTGTGGAATCTGGAACTACCAGCACTTCAGTCCAGCCTGGTTTGTGAATTGCTTTTAGATAACCTGATGAGAGATTTTTTTTTTTAAATCCACGTCTGACAGTTCTAACCACAAACACTGGATGTAAGAAACTTTGAGCAAAACTAAAAATGGTGGAAAAGTTTTACAGGGTCTGGAGAGATGGCTCTGGGGTTGAGCATTTACTCAGCAGCAACGAGAGGGATGGATGTTTGGATCTTAGGGAGGGAGATCACTGAGGTTTGCTGGCTTCCAGGCTGGCCAAGAAACATAAGCCTTGGGTTCCTGGAGAGCTTGCCTTAAAGGAATATTGTAAGCTTCGTAGAGGAGGACACTATCTTTTGGCCTCTGTATTTAGGACATCTCCAGAATATGCAAACATGCACATGAACACACATGTGCTCCCTCCCACGAGATGCATGCACAAATCACTCACTCAGTCAGCCAGTCAGGCAACCAGGTAGCCACTTGTTGGATTTCTCCTAGTCCCTGGCCTAATCTCTTGGAGATTTTTTTTTTAAAATATGATCATGTCCATTTAAATTATGTTTCTGTTGATGCAATGGCATTGGCAAGACTGAATTGTGAGTTGTGGGTTTTATCATAGTCTACTCAGACATGATCTTCTTCACAAATGTTTTCCATATCTGAATGGACTGGTATGATCAAGGAGAAACAAAGCCCACACCCTTGAGGCAAGAGTACCAGTGTTTACATGATTTGTTTTAATGCTGTTTCAATAGCTATGTTCAGGAGAGGGCTCAATCATTTTCGTCTTAACTGAGTGCTACAATTGGTGGTAAGGAGCAAACTTTTATGACCTGAAACAGAAAGTTGAAGACCCTAAATCATTTTTTTTTAACAACTCACCGTGTACCAACTCTCCTTCATTTTCCTATTATCTTTTTAGGAACAAAACTCCATCTTCATGCCACGAACCACTCCAGCAATCAAGGGAAAATCGAAAGCTCCAAAATGGAAACCCTCTGTAGGAATGTCTCAGAAAGTGATCAGAAAATGATGTCTGTAATGGGCTTTGAGATTGCAAGCTCTTGCTGGAGATGGAAATCAAATAGCTGCCTTTTCTCCCTGGGTGGTCGTTTTCCATGTTGGAGGTGCTAACTACCTTCCGCAGAAAAAAGATGCGGGAGACGTTTTTCTTAGAGTCAAATACAGTCGGGTGTACTACCACCAAGACTGCAGTGGGGGTAATTCCTCCTCAGAAGATGAAATGCTCAGCTGCGATTCTGTTTCCACAGAATCTGTAGCTCCTGGCAGCAGATGAGTCTTGGATGGTGATGGGATGTGATGGGTTAGCTGGAAAGGTTGACCTCCATCACAAGCAAACCATCTTGGAGAACAAAACATCATTTCAAAAGATAGTGGGGCATATGGTTACTTACACTGTTTAGTGAGCAATAGTAAAACTATCTTGGACTTATAGTGTTGGAGGATTTGGTAAAAATGGGGCTTAGGTCACAGGCTTTGGACTGAAAGGCACACCCATGTCATGACCCACACTCTAGCTCTTATTCACTGTGTGGCCAGAGCCAAGAGTTCCCTAACTTCAGTTATTGTCTTTTTACTTAGAGAATACTTACAGGGCACCATGGGGTCGCACTGAAGACTAAATTCTAATATAGCATCTGTTCCTATCCTTGGACTTTTCCTTGGTTTCTCCTCAGTTATCCTATGGGGAAAGTGATAAGGTTGAGTGGTGTCCCGTGGCTTAGGAGAGGCAGTAGTGCGTGTAGAAGGATGACTTCAGAGGATGCCATCTTTGCCAGCCCTATGCAAACCAAAATGATGTTTGTGGTTGCTTTTGCATCTGCTTTTCTCTCAGCATATTCTTACTCAGTAACCTCCATGAGGAAGCACGATTTTTTTTTGTCATATTGACCTTTCAGGGTTGTTATTTGCTCCTTTGCTGTTGCTGTTAGACTACAGATATGCTGACCTCCAGCTTTCTAGGAGGTAGTGTCGATACTTGAACTCCCTGTTCCAGGTACCAAAAGGCATAGTTGTCCCGGGAGTAAAAGGGTCTTGATTGCGCTCCTCAAAAATCAAGTTCTGGGATCAATCAAATCAGGCCCTCCTGTCACCCATGACCTCATTCTGGAGATCTATTCATTGAAGTGGATTAGGTGTACTTCCTGATTGAGTCTTGGTCCCAATGAGCTGGATATTGAGTGAACATCTGCCTCTTCTTTGTGCTTATGTCAGACAGTTTCTGCAGGAATAGAGACTCCTCAGGTTCAAAAGACAGCACAAACCCATGGTGCTTAGACGTGCCAACCACAGTTAAACACTGACGTAAGCTGACGTTTATAGGGATGGTTTGATATCCACTGTTTACCTTTCTGTTTCTACTCCTCTGGCCTATTGTCCTCAAGAGCTTCTTGTAGAAAGGAAGTGAAGATGAATTTTCATAAGCGCCTGTATTTCTTTTTCTTGCTAATATGTATAATACCGGAAACTAAGTCTTCTTTCTATTTAGTAACTCAGCAGGGTTTGTAGCTGAAATTTCCTTTTATAAGGTGTTGTTTAGAGCTTCTAAACATTGATGTTCCTCTTATTTATTTATTTATTTATTTATTTATTTATTTATTTATTTAATAGCAATCTCTCCTTTCCATAGACACAATGTCTTCACAGTTGCATGATTCACAGCCATTAGTGTATTATTGTTCAGTTTCAAGGTTTACTATCCATGTTTCTGACTAAGGGCAATAGACGACATCCGGAGATAAGATCTAATGTTGAAAAAGGCACGAAGTCCCCTTGGCTGGATACTTTGCAGATGGCATTCAGTTGGGCATGGATAATAGAGAGATCAGGGAGCAACTTGGTCAGACAGACAGTGTGTCAGCTCAGGACAGTTTTACGAGTGGTGGTTAGGTCTTCTGCCTTCCAGCTGAGGGCACTGTCTAACAAACTCTGCTTGAGTTTGAAAGACAAAGGAAGGTCTTGGAGGCTAACACATTGTGTACCAAGTTATAGGGAAAATGGAAGGAGACTTGAGAGATGGGTTAGTGGTTAAGAGTGTTTATTACTCTTGCAGATATGGTTTCTAGCATGCACCTGGTGCCTCACAACCATCGATAGCTCTGGTAACAAGGACTTTGGTACCCACTTGATACATACATCCATGTAGGCAGAGAGAGCACTCATATGCATAAAAAAGCAACATATATTAAATGAACGTTCTCTTTCATTCACCTTTAGTTTTTCTGCTGTCAGTAGGGCTCATGTGTTTCCCCAGATAAATACTCTCCTCTCTCCTTATTGGTCGGCTCCCTTTTCCACTTGGGGAGAAATGAGAGTTCTTTGCCTGATACCAGGAACAGCGTATAAATATATTCTGAATAGAAATAGTCTCTCCACGTTAGCTTCTCCCACATTCCTATGACTCCCGGAAGGCTGGCTGCTCGCCCCCAAATCCTTAGTCTGCCTTCAACTCAGGTGGCAAAAAAAAAAAAAAAAAAAAAAAATCTAATTTACCAAAATCCCCTTATCAGATAGACAATCTTGGAACAGCTTCAATTTTACGCTCTTTAAATATATGGAGATTTGAAGAGAACTTTTCCAAGACAGAGCTCTCTCATGGAGCTTTTGTAGGCCTCCAAAGTGGTGCCAATAGCTTGAACTTCTGATCCTCTAGTCCCTGCCTCCCAAGTTCTAGAAGCATGCACTATATATTGGAATATATATATTCCAATACATATATATGTATGTATACATATACATATATATATGTATAATATATATATATATACATACATACATGGGATTATTAGACTTTTGGAGATTTTGGAAGCTTTTCCTAGAGCTTAGTTCTCTGCTTCTGATTTGGTCCTCCCAAAACCCTCAAGGTATGTTGTGTTCTTTTCTGAGTGGAAGAGGATACACATCTCCAGTAGAAGAGGCAAAGTAAGAGTCAGTCCGGAAACCAGGCAGTTAGTGACGTGTGCATTGCGTGAACTAGACTGACATTTGACAGAACCTGTCAACAGGCTAGCTCTCTGTAACTTTGGGGACAGAGCCTGGAAAGTTGCCTACTGCTCTTTACTGGAGAGTTCTTCCTCAGGGTGGGGAAAGAAAGCAAGACCACACTAGAAGAAGAAGAGACTCAAAGCAATGGGAGAACTTGCTGTGGTTACCTTCAGTTAGAGAGTACTGGGTCTTCTGCTAGATGGAAATACCATCTAGAACAGCGATTCTCAATCAGTGGGTCAAGACCCCTTTGGGAGGGGTCAAAAGACTCTTTCACAGGGGTCTCGTATCAGCTATCCTGCATATCAGATATTTACATCACAATTACTAACAGTAGCAAAATTGCAGTTGTAAAGTAGCAATAAAAATAAATTTTGTGTTTGTGGGTCACCACAACAGGAGGAACTGTATTAAAGGGTTGCAGCATTAGGCAGGTCGAGAACTCTTGATCTATAACCATGGGCTTCAAGGAACTAATGTTATGAAGTTAGTAGACAGGACTTGGCGTGACTTTTGCTGGCATTGAAAAGGACACCATGAGGGGAATACTACAAATCCTAGGAAAGATGACTCTTGGCTCACCGAAAGGCTGGCTCTTTTTCATTTAAATGTTGCTCTTCTTCTACTTGGGAGAGCAGACTCTGCCGGAGACATGACAGTGCCAAGCTCTCTAGGAATCAGAGCCTGTCGGAAAGCTGCAGCTGTCGCTTGGAGAGGGAACTCCCCAGGCACAATCAGTCAGAGTTTGTTCTGTCACCTCAGCTGGGAAAGGAAGTCCTAGCTGTTACAGCACGAGAGCATGTCACAATGAAAGGTACACGCACCCCAGTCCTCTTTCTTCCAATCTACAAGTAAGCTGCCAGTGTGATGTTCGTCACCATCTGTATGCAAATGTAAGCCCTTTCCCCTTTAGACATGTTATATATATTCCAGATTGGGTACCATCCTCCTTCAGCTCCAGGCAGAGGTTGTGCAGAGGCACTGGCTTGTCTCATTAAATTTAAACTTGGCATGTTGAAAGGCAACGTCCTCCTAACCCTGCTGCCTACCCTCTCTTGTCTCCTTGGCGGATTGTTTATCGTTCTTGCGCTGCTCTGAGGACTTTTCTCATCTTCTCTGCAACTCGCGCAGCCCTTTAGATGTTTTATATACACCCAGCACCTAGCATTTTGAATTTTAATGGTGTATTTATTCTCAGCTTACTTCTTCTATCTCCTGAAGAGCGTCTCACGAAAGAGTTATGGATCTGGTCATAAAATCCAATAAAGATGTGTTCGCCGGACTGATTTATTTTCTGAGCTCTCTCCCTGTTAAATTCATAAGAGGAACCAGATTTCTGCAGATATTTGACTACTGTAGTGGAAATGACAAGTGCAAGAGCCCAGAGCCAGGCACAGATATTAAGAAGAACCTCCCAAGAAAAGGCTCCGTCGCTCACGCTAAATTGTTCTCTCTCAAAGGAATGAGGCAATGGCTGAAGTAGAAGAATGATTCATTAATTACGTTGAATTGCCAGGCATGAGAGAAGTTGGGCTTTATGTTTCAAGATAATTAGTTTGGAGAACTAGATGTCATAGCTAAATGGACCTGTGAGAAGTCGCAAGCGAGTTCATTTTATTTTCAGTTTCCAAAGTCAAAGCAAGTATTTTACAAACGTAAACAAACAAACAAAAACAAGAGCAAAACAACAACAACAACAATAACAACAACAACAAAACCAGTCTGTGGATTACAAAACCTGTTCTTGGCAGCCGGAGCCCAAGAAAACATGGTTTGTTTTGTTTCAATACATGGAATATGAAGGCGTGGCTCTGCGAAGAATGTCAAAATGAAGCATAAGTCTGTGCCAATTTCCTCCAGCTTCTTTTCACAGACTACATTGGACCTCCCACCCCTTTTCAAAAATCCAGGTTGAATTTTGTTTTCTTGGCCTGGGAATATCTCAAAAGGTACGTCACTTACAACCAACGTTGATATATTTTCTCCCCTGTTGGTCTTGTCTTCTTTCCTTACACTATGGACCCCCATCCCCCCCGATCTCTGGTCTCATCCTCATTTCCAGGAGTTGGTGGCTCCTCATAGGTCTCTAGGCCCCCCAGATTCAGTCAGTCCTGAAAATATGTTTCTGGGAAACGGGTTCTGCTGCTGCCCATGACGGGCATCAAGGTATGTCTCTTAACCAATTTTTCTGTGTTCTTTCTTCTCGATTCAAAGGCTTCAAGGACAGGACACTGGCATAATCCTTGCTTGGGCCAAAATATAATTTGAGAGGCACCTGAGAGAGACAACTGGTCTTGTCAGTATTCTATCTTGTTCACAAGCCGAGATGTCTGCATGATTTTCTCCCTTTAGTTTCAAACAAACCCTTACAGGTAGCTCTAGCCATTGGTCTTGCATGACCCATTGTTAGAACACAGAATTTCAGCCCGTTTCTTGAAGAGGATCAGGCTCAGGACCTCCAGCTATCCCATGGACACAAAACTCAGTACTGTGACATCTTCATTCGATAGCCACGGTGACGCAAAAACCAGGATTCTTTTCTTTTAAAAGGAAATTCTTTATTAAAACATTTTAAAGGCTTTGAAGTTTATCACTTCCCTCTTAGTCGTCATGTAAAAATGGGGCTTTTCACAAACGTTTTTGTTTTTATAAACTTAGTACAATTTATTAACTACTCTTTAGAGCTAATGCTTATTTTTTCCGGCATTATTTTTCTAATACTCATTTAACTACGATGGAATTATAAATGCCAGAAACATGGTGTGATGTTTATAAAAGTTTTGCGTATTTCTTTTTTCTTGTTGTTGTTGTTCAAAATATTATCTATGTAGCAAAGCTTTGCTCACTGTCATTTTGATGAAGTAAGGAACAGGAGGCTATGAAGGGACTTTACCTGTGACTACACAGAGAAACAGTGGCTTATATAACACTTTAACTACATCATCAGTCAGGCTGGAGAGAAGGCTCAGCCTTTATGAACATTGGATGCTCTTGTAGAGGACCCCTGTTTGGTTCCCAGCACCCACATGGCCCGTAATTATCTGTAACTCCAGTGATAATACCTTTTTCTGGCTCCCATAGGCTCCTGCATGGATGTAGTACACACACATACATGCAGGCAAAATCCTCATTCACTTACAGAATAAACAAATCTTTTCAAATGGTTTATCACAGACACCGTGAGTTGGTGTTTCCTTGAGCGCATACATCAAACCCTAAGAGAATTTAATCATATTCAAGATCACAAGTTTAGATTCTTGTATTATCAGGAGATTGAAGATAACAGCTCTCTCGTTACTCAAACACGTGTGGAAAACATAGCTGTCATCTTAAGTTATTTTCTAATCTCACATTTATTAATCACCCGCTGTACTAGCCGGTTTTGTGTGTCAACTTGATACAAACTGGAGTCATCACAGAGAAAGAAGCCTCCCTTGAGGAAATGCCTCCATGAGATCCAGCTGTAAGGCATTTTCTCAATTAGTGACCAAGGGTGGGAGGGACAATTGTGGGTGGTACCATCACTGGGTTGGAAGTCTTGGTTCTGTAAGAAAGCAAGCAGAGCAAGCCAGGGGAAGCGAGCCAGTAAGAAACATTCCTCCATGGCCTCTGCATCAGCTCCTGCTTCCTGCCCTGCTTGAGTTCCAGTCCTGAATTCCTTTGGTGATGAACAGCAACATGGAAGTGTAAGCTGAATAAACCCTTTCCTCTCAACTTGCTTCTTGGTCATGATGTTTTGTGCAGGAATAGAAACCCTGACTAAGACACCCACTATGTATAGACGATTTATGTGTTTGGAAGTGGGACTGGGTGTACTTAAAATCCCCATTCAAAATTGGAGGAAATTAGTTTTGAGGTCATCTTAAAAGCCAATTTTGTTTAAATATAGCTAATACACTTTTGAGTAGTGGTTTTGATATTTTCATTTAAAAGCTCATCTTGGCAATTGCTTAAAATGCTGTCAGTCTGCTCAGTTCTGGAGGGTGCCCTTTGTACGATGGTAGATAGTGTGTGAACTTTCTTACTTCACCCCACGTTTTATACTTCAATTGTCAATTCCCAATTATTTGATTCTGCTTGCTTTGACTTATGATTTCAATTTTCTCCCTTTTATTAGCTTTGTTTCAGATTATCTATTCTATTTTATCTTGGCTTTTGTTCTCCTTTTTTTGATGAATATTTCTTTGAAACATCCCCAAGATCAAGGCAATAACACTTGACTTGATAGCGCAGAGAGTGGTTAGAAGTCTATTTCTTTGTGAAAAATAGCCATTTTCTAGAAAGTATTGTTCACGACAAAGAACACCAGAGCCAGGCAGAAGTTAAAATGGCAGAGACAAATTTTATTGGGTCCTATTGCAATAGGGGAATGCGGACTGTGATATAGAATGGAAACCAGTCTCAATATACTAGGGATAATGGGGCTTTAAGGCCAAGGAATAAGAGATAGTGGATGGAAAATTGTTCAAATGAGATGTCAGATCAGGGGAATGAGTGTAGGTGCAACGACCTAATAGGGTTCCCAGTAAAGGCAGGCCATGGTGACTAGATGGCAAGATTAATGAATGAGAGACTTATTTTGACCTTGAGTACTGGGGGAGGGTTGTGATGAGTTAATTTTGCACCATTACTTTCTAAAGCCAAATTTAACAAAGTACGCACATTTAATTATTTCATTCTCAGAATCCTGATTGAAATGTGGCCAAGTCAAGAGTCCTTATTATTACTTTTTACTGAGATTAATTACTATCTTTGGGAGCTGGAAAGTCTTATAATTTGATATTCAGCATATAAAAATCAAGTGAGGAACATTTGCCACTCCTAAAACCCATGCTCACTCTTCAGCGATGTATTTTCTGCTCTTTAATTAAACATATTTCAGATCGCAAATGAAAATTACTATTTGTTTTCTTTGTCTAAGAGAAAATGTCAATTAAAGTTTATTCTAGAACCTAGAATGAGACGCGGTTCCCTCGTGTCAGGCTGAAAAAAAATAAACTTCTGATTTTTTAAGGAGCAATTATAGCGTGTTGATACAATTCCACCGACAGGGATAACGTTTGTAAATGTTGTGAGGTTTAAGGAAATAGATGTAATTATATTTTGTGTTATCTTGGAACACAGTTTAAATAGGATTGACTCAAATTACAGTGTCTTAATTTCTCAAAAAAAATGGTAGATCCAAAAGTACTAAGTATGATTGGAAGAAGATTCATGGCAAGATGCACCAACTTTATTTTCATTTATCAGTAGCTATAGCTACTGACAAAATACTTTCTTCAAAATTATATTAACTTCTTATTGAATGACCAGTTCAGAAACAAAATATACTTTCCTTCACATTCATTCTAAAGTGGCTTGCCTACTTCATAGATTCCAAGTGAAGCTCTTATGACTTATGTTACAAGTTAAAAGGAAAACACACAAAATGTTTCAAACTAGCATCTAAGTTTGACACAACAAAATCTTAGCCACAATCTGTGTTCAAAAGGGTATTACTTTCGAAAATATGAAGCTTAGCTATGTACAGGGGTTGGGGCCTTGCCAAAGGATTGAGCGCTGCCAGCCTTTGCAATATTTATCTTTGAATTGAGTTCCTGTAACATGAAGGTCACTGCTCCGTACTGATTATGGTCACATTTGTCTTCTGACAGCTTTTACAATGGCATTTTAATCCAAATATTGGTTTGGTGTGTACTGTTGAGGAAAATGGTTCTGTACTATATCTAGGTAGAAGAACACTTGAAATCAAGCCACATTTTTTTTCCACAAACTCCTCTTGCCTACAGCCCCCACCATGAGCTAAACTTCATTGATATCTTCTACTTTCTCCAAGCTTCTTACTATGGCTTTCCTATCCCTTTCTAACTGATCTCTCCAACCTTGAGTTACTTACTAGGAGCACCATGTGATGTCATCTCTTGCTGTCATAGTCTCACTCATGAGCACGATGTGCTTTGGAAAAGATTCCCTTCTTTCAAATCTGGCTTCGAAATCTGGGTAGTTGCCAAGGAATTTTCCCTTTCTCGTTTCTTTAGTCCTTTGCCAATCTCAGAGGCCATGTCTGATTTGAATGGTGATTCTTGACGTGTAGAGAACTATTTGGGTTTCTGTATATTGAGCTAGAGACACCAGGTCAAGTTTCATATCTCTGTCCATGATTATTCCCTTCTCCTGGATCCTAATTTATAGCTAGATCTTTGAAGTTCAATTTCTATAAGCAAGAAATATCTAGACTGAAGGCTCATCTCCTCATCCTCCGTGTCTTCTCTAGGCATTGACTAGACTTGAAGACATGATTTATTTGCCTACAGTCTTCCTGGTGATACCTAGATATTTGAACCAATTGTTCATCTCTGTTATACTATTGCCATATTTGTACCTCTCCTAAGGTCATTTCTAATTGTAACTTTTATTACATACTATATTATTTAGAACTTTTATCATTTATTACACAATGAATACACATTGCCCACTTTCCTTTGAGAAAATGGTCTCATAAATGATCTTGAATTTTACTCCAAAGTGATGGGATAGCCACAGAAGATGACAAGACAAAACTCGTGAAATACATTTTACTTTCTCTACTGACAATGAATATGGACTTGTGTTCATATGGAATCATTTTATTTAGTCTGAGGTAAGCAGAGGGACAGCATAACATGTTCCAGCAAACGAGTACCAGTTTATAAAGGTCTTGGGACAGCTAAGTAGTTCCTTGGGTTTTAGTTGGAACAAAGACAAAAGAAATGCAGGAGCAGAGTGAATCCCAACAGTGACTGACAGACAAGACGTGACACAGGAAGCACGAGCCAAAGGCCGGTACTGGAAGTATATACTAATTGCTCTGTGCACAGCTCTGTAATTATTTGAAGAGAAAGATTTGCTAATCCCAGATCATTTTAAACAAGATTTTTCCAAGTGAATAGTTTGGGTGGCTGAAAAATTAATGTTCATTGTATCAGATGAAAAAAATAAACCCATGAAGGTAATAAAATACTGTGATTGTTAATAAGTATTTTCCCAAGATCTCTGGATTCTGTTTCTACTCAAAACACAACGTCTTTGGAGGGAGTGAGCAAATGATACCTCATTTTATAGGTAGTGAAGCAGAATAGAAGTAAGGCATTCTGCAAGGCCCCAGGAATATCACGGAAGAATGGACGTATTTTAAAAGCCAAAGGACAGATAAAGAGGTCATGAAAAGCTGCCACACAGATGTGGCATTGACATTGCAACCACGAACACAAAGTAACCACGGTACCTGCACAGGACTCAGCATCCATCTTTCCACCATGGCTGGAGGAGATGCCCCCGAAGCTCTGCCACATGCGATAGAAGCTAATGACTGTTAGTGATAATTCTGCTGGTGAGGGGATGCCATTTCCTCTAATGATGTCACCACTGGTGAAGCAGTTGAAGAAGAAGGGGTCAGAGGCAAAAGAAGGGGGTACTAGATAGTGATAAATGGTGAATATAATAAGAAATACTATTATATCATTGTAAATTGCCTATGTATGAACCTTTCCAAAAAGAGAATGAGGACCTACAGGTAAAACAATATTCTTTCAGGTTAATATGTGTTAGAGAGTCTGCTCACCTTAGCAACAAATCTTAATGACTTGGATACAAAGTTATAGCATGTGCGTGCATGTGTGTCTCTCTTCTTTCAGAACTACAAGTCAGGAGCCATCAGTGTATTCAGCTGCTGACCTAGTAGAAGAGGTGGGCTGTGGAAAGCCTCCACCTTTTTGCTGTTCTTAGGAAAGGAGATGCATTAAGGTTGACACACCCCTCCATAGGGGAGAGTCTGCTTTCTATAGAGTCCTTCCTGTGTTAGCAGGGGAACAGCTGGTCTGGGCTCAGTATTGAATTGACAGATTGACTAGATGGGTTCCAGTAAGTCTTGCTCTGAGATACATCGATGTCATCACTCAAAGGGAAGTCAAAGGGAAGTGTCTCCTCTCCCTCTTTACCAACACGGACATTTGACTTGGTCCCTCCAAGCTTCAAATCCTTCTAAGACTATCAACCATTGAATAAAGCTGTAGTAAGAGATCTCCCTTCCAAGTCCTGGGTCTCTGGTGTTGTGTGGTTGCCTCACATTTTTGGAATTCTGTTTGGGCACCAAAAGTCTCCAAAGGCTACATCAACAAGAATATGGAGGAAGGAAGACTTTTCTGGGGATGTGTAAACAAAAGTGGGTTTTATTATACTCGTGGTTGTTTAGGGGTGGGGGCATAGTAAAGGCTTAGCATAGTCAACTTTCGATTTGGTTATTATAATGAATTATAAAGTCCTTCTATTTTGTATTCTAGTTAGCATGTAATATATATATATAACAGGAATTTACTTATCTGAAGAGAAACTACCCTTTATATTTCTCTGAAGACTTGGTTAAAGCTAAATGTAAGAAAATTGAAGACTTTGAGGGGCTATGTCCACTTTTCTTGTCAGTTATTAACAATTTTTGACAAAAGAACTGTAACCCCTGTTGAGAATAGGTATAATTATACTCTTTTTCCTCCAAAGTGGGAAGATTCGGGGCCGACATTTCCTTATGAAGTGTCTCTATGAAGAATTAATTGTGTCAAGGGTTGTAAGTCAGTCTCCTCATAATCCCTTTTACGTTTTGGTGTTGGCTTTGACGACCTTGATTGTTTCTTTTTAAGTGGTGGTTTTAATGGATTAGTGACTTGTCATTGTTTATTAGCACCAATGAATGTTTGAATGTCAGAACTGGATTGCTCTTGAAAGTCATTTTGGGGTTACTGTCTTAGTCACATAGCAGTGTATCTCTCATGGATGTGCAGTGTATGGTTTCCTGCATGAATTAGGTAAGCCTTATACTCATGTACATTTGGAGCAAATAAATAACATTTCCCAGGTTTTTCCTCTGTCAACATTTTCAGTTTCCATTGATAAACATTATTCTTTCTTATTTTCTTCCTTCCTTCCTTTCTTTTTTTTAAAGATTTATTTATTATGTATACAGTGTTCTGCTTACATATATATCTGTTGGCCAGAAGAGGGTACCAGATCTCATTACAGATGGTTGTGAGCCATCATGTGGTTGTTGGGAATTGAACTCAGGACCTCTGGAAGAGCAGCCAATGCACTTAACCTCTGAGCCATCTCTTCAGCCTGACAAAACATTTCTTGAAATGTTATAGAGCATATCAAAATATATTAAAAAGCAAAACAAAAAACCCCAGTGGGGGTTTTATTTATTACTTAAAAAATGGAGAGAATCTTACTAGTTAAAAACAAAACAAATCAGCCAAAACCAAAACAACAACAAAACCCTCACTGCTTTAGGCCAAAGGGCATAGAGTGGTATGGGTACTCCTGGCAGCTTCTCATCGTACTTACTAGCCTGAGATAGTTTTCTGAAATATCAGAAGAGGAAAGACATGAAGAGCTAAGATATTAAACTGGAACCTTCTGGCATTGCCTGGCTTTATTCCCTACAGACTTTTACAGCCAAGGACCAAGCAGAAATACACAACTATCTCTCCCTGACTGGCATGCAAACATTACATGAGACCCTGTTGCATTTAGGGGTATTAGTGTGCATGTACATGTATGCATATGGGTGTACAGTATATGCATGCATGCTTTTGATTATGCCTTAACATAACACAACACAGCACATGCGTGTAGGCTTTCTATTTGGTCTTTGTCTTTTTCTTCAAAAACAGCATGTTTATTTATAGAGTCCTAACCAGTCAGTGGCAGGAGGAATGGGGGAGGCTCCATCTCCAATCCGGGACCTCTATAATGTCAGTTTACTGTTATCAAACACACAGGCATGTGGCCTCATGAATCTGGTAAGCTGACGAGTGTTCAGTCTCTCTCTGCTAGAGCAACAAGGAGAGCATCAATCTCCGCTTCTGTAAGAATCCTGGATTTAGGATTTTCAACTGTAACTACTCCAACTTCTACTTCTGAAGGTTTGAAATCAATGAACAGAGCACCAGACAGGCATGGAAATGCAGTTTCCACTGTCCAAATGTCCAATCAAATTTCTTCTTCACTTCTTTTTTTCAAGGAAGCTGACTTTGTCTAACTCCCGGCGCCGTGGCTTTAAAGCCACAGTAGTAGCCTGCGGGATCACAATCGTACACCTGAGAGCCTTGTTCTTCATGATACCAATTAAAATCATCCAGCAGCCAAGTGGCCTCATTTCAGCATTCTGTGTGTAGACTTGAGAAGTATCAGCAATTCTTTTACATGGCATATCCACAGGAATATCATAACCATATTTGTATTCCCAATTACCTGCCTCATAGTGTGCCCTCTGTACCTGAGATCTGCTGTCAGCTGTCACTCCTGTCACCACACAGCCAATGCTTTCAGTCATCTTGAACAAATGAGTCACCGTGCTGGAATCCAGTAATTTGACAGGTGCTTTCTTCTGTGTGACGATAACTGCACGGCCCTTTCCTCTGACAGCGACAGATGTAAGTCCACCCTGGTTAATAGCCTTAAAAGCTATTCTTAAAAGCATGGTGGAGTTGGCCCTTGGGAGAGAGAATAGTAATGTGAAGGTCGAAACTGGTGTGGGAACCACAGGACATAGCGTTCCCACTAGTTCAAACACACTGTGTACCCTGTAGCATCCACACTAGGCGTACAAGCCCTACTTGGTGTTAAACAGGGATTTCTGTCTGCCTCCATGGTAGCATTCTCACTGGCCTGTGAACTTCAGTGATTGCCCCACCACTGTCTCCATTTCTCTGTAGAAATACTGGGGTTGTAGACCTATGGTACCTTGTCCAGTTTTACACGGATCCTGGAGATGCAAACTCGAGCTCTCAAATGTGTCCAGCAAACATTCTACCTACTGAGACACTACCAATCCCTGTTGAGTGGCCCTCCAAGGAGCTGTAGATTTCTGAAGGTGCTTGAACTCACTTATCCTCTCTAATAACTAAGTCATGTATGGAGAGAAAAAAATTTTTTAACAAGTGGCTTCTCTATGGACTCTGAAATGGACGCTTGATGCCAGTTATGTGTGTTTGCAAAATTGTTTCTATTATAGTTTGGGTATGGATAATCATGATTTTGCTTCTATTTGCTTCGTCTGGTGACGAAGAGCTTGAGATTTGAGATACGGTTTGGATTTGAAGCTTGTTTTTTTTTTTTAATCACTTAACAGCCAGATGAGACCGGACAGTTTTTTAATACTTTAGTCTCTTCATCTATGAAGCGAGTAGGGATGGATGACGAAGCAGGGATGAGGAGAGGAGGGACAAATGAATGAATGGTAATTAGTAAGGAAAAAGGAAGTGCTTGAATAAATCCTGTGGAGTCTGAGCAAAATTACATGTACCAGGTAAAATAATAGTTTCATGTATATAGTAGATTGATAGATGTGTTTGAATATTCATGTACAGTATATAGTAATATGTAAGTAAATTTGTCACTCTTAGCCCTGGGAGGGCCTAGAGATAATCAAATCCTTGGACTGATGAGTACAGGTAGAGTTCATAGTTTCTTTTCTGAATTCTGCTCTCCAATAAATACTCTCAAATTTTTTGTAGAGAAATGGGTAATTCGGGGTTGAGGCACAAGGAGTTTAAGGGAACCTGGACACATCTCACACCAAGGAAGTAAGAAGTCCCCAAAAAGTAGTCAGTGGAGGTTGAAGAGACACAGGATGCAGCTTAAAGGATCTCTCACCAGCCAAGCAAGAATAACCCAGCAGCAGCAGCAGCAGCAGCAGCAGCAGCAACAACAACAACAACAACAACAACAACAACAACAACAACACCTGACATAAACCGGGTGACCCGAAGTGAGCTAGGCATAAACCTTTGTGTTTATCCCCATCTCTCTGGCTGTCCATGGAACTGGTAAGATCATGTATCGGAGAAAAGACAGTTGGGGATAATGCCTGCAAAATTGGATGTCACATTCTGGAGAGAGGAACTAGATCCTATCTCTTACAGTTACAAAAATAAACTCAGAATTGTTAGAAGACAGTGTGAAGCCAGAAACTATAAAACTGATAAAAAAGAAAAGCTGTGGGAGTACTTGAGGAAATTGTAACTGGCGAGGGCGTATTTTTTTGGGGGGGGCGGGGATGAGAAGTGACAGAAAAAATAAAATAAGAAATAGATAAACAGGATTTTATCCAACTACTCAACAAAGGAAACAATCAACAGAGTGAGAAAGGCAGTTACAAAACAGAAGAAAGTACTTGACATATATACATATAGAGGACAAATATTAATATACCAGCTACACAAGGAAAAGAAAAAAATACAAGTACCCAACTGACTGGAGAAATAATCCTAAATGCAACTTTTCCTAAATGCAAGTCAAAACCACAATGAGCTAGCACTGCGTTTCTGCAAGGGTGATATTAGCCAAGTGCCCGTGAGGATGTGTTACAGAAGGGGACCCTTAAACATGGTTGGTTGCAATGTAGACTAGCCCAACTATTATTAAACCCAGTGTGGAAATTTCAAAACTTCAAAGATAGTGCCGTGTGATCTGGTAATCCCACTTCTAGACTTAGATCCAGAGGAATTAAATGGGTATGTATGTTAACGAGGCCTTGACAGGCTTATGTTCACTGTTGTACCGTTACAACAAGCGGGAGAACCTATAGGAAACACCTATATTCATTCAGGGAGTAGGGCTAGAGGATGAAGAAAACATGGTAGGTGCAATATAAGAAATAATATGTATCTTTTCAGACAAATTCCTACTGTTTGTGACATTAGATTTTATGCAGTTGGAGATTGCTGCGTTAAGTGAAAAAAGCTAATACAAGTACCATGTGGCTTTGCTCACATGTGGATGTAAAGCAGTTGATCTTATAGAAAGTTATGGGTGGAGTGGTAGTTGCCATAGTGACTGGAGCCTGGGGATGGAGTGGGGGAACAGGAGAGGTTGATGAGTGTCAAGTACCAAGTTATAGGTCAGAGGGGTGTCAGATGCGCTGTTACCCTATAGCATCAAAAATGATTAAAGTGATGGACTGCTTACATACATTTCCGGTTTTGTGCTGATAATTCCAAAGCACTACAGAGGATAGTAAATGTGCTTAATATAAAACATAGGTTTATCTTGACTTTGGCTCTGTGGTATCTACATATTTAGATGCAGGGAAATGCCACGTGATACTTCATAAGTATATGAGTGTTGTACCAGGAAATGTTCATGAACCCCAAAAGATACCAAGGAGCCTATCCTGACACAATCCTAGTAGGATCTCTTTATTCAAGCTCAAGCTTGGGCCATATCACTGCCTCTGATGCAGGAGAATGGGAGGGGGCTCTGAGCCCAGTTTCAGGCAAGCATTTACAGAGGCAAGAAGGGGGTTTCTAGCTGAGTATCTGATTGGGGGGCCATTATGGCCTTTAAGATAAGTGGTTAGTGCTGGGAGCCAAACCATGAACTTAACTTCTGCTTTGCTCCCGATTGGTGGTTGTTAGGAAGCGAAGTGTTAGGGACAGGCTTATAACCTGGTGGTGCAGATTTGTTGGGGAATAACCTGGAAACTGGTGCAAGATGTAGGTTTTGTTGGGGGTAGCCTGGGAGCTGGTGCTAGATGCAGGTCTTTTTGAGGGGTAGCCTGGAAACTGGTGCCAGTTACTGGCCTGTTAGTTAACTTGAGTTCAACCTGAGCTCAGGGTCTCCAAGATGGAGTCTGAACCCAAGAGCTCTGGTCTCTCAAGAGCAATTATGCAATATTTGCCTTTCTGAATCTAACTTATTGTATCTAACAATATCTTCTCCTTCCAATAATTTTCAGGCAAATGTTGTGGTCTCTAAAAAATAGCCGAATAACATTCCATTACATACATGAACTACCACATTTTCTTTACCTTTCTGGATGGCTAGACTGAACCCATTTTGTAGCCGTTGTCAATTCTGCAGCAGTAACCACAGTGTATCTCTGTGGTATGACTAACAGCTCTTTGGGCATATACCCCGGAGTGAGAGCCATACTTAGAGCAATTCTGCTTTCGATTTTTTGAGAAGCCTTTGTCCTAATTTCCATAGGCACTGTGAGACAGGAAAGAGAAAAGGGAAAATGAAGAGGAAATTGGAAGCACGATGAACAAAATTGGCCATAATGGTCTACGTTATGACCTTATTCTTTTATATATGGTCAACTATGGCCTCTCTCCTTTGCCAACTATAATCTGTAACTTTCTATGTATCTCTCAAGAGGCACCATTTCTAGAGGAAGGTGGGTTGTGCCATTTCTGTAGCCCATGGTTTTTCTTTATAAGATCGTAATCCTTCCCAGTGCACCTTAGGAACCACCACTCCTATGCTCTTCTTTACCCCCAAGGCAAAGAAAATTCCCTTAAAACCCTTCTTGATAATGTAATTTTAAGGCCATTGACACTGTACCCATGGCTGTGGCTGAGACACGTAAGTTTAGTTCAGTCTTGAGACACCCATACCCATGGCTTTGTGTGTGGTGTTCTTTTCTCCCCAGGTCCCTTCTTTCTGATAATCCTTGTGCTTAAATCTAGTTAAAAATCTCTTCCTAATAAATTACAGATCAGCTTCGTATTGGCTCATCCTAAACTTCTTTTCTGTGGTGAAGTTGGCGATCCTGGCTTTGCCTGAATGGAGAGACAAGAACTCTCAAGGATGCTCAGGGGACAGTGTGGACATGAGCCTTGAGCTTGGGCTCTGTAGTCACTGACAGCTACAGGAGTATCCCACCAGCATTGAATAAGCGTTTTTCTCTTCCCATATCCTCACCAGTATTTGTTGTCATTTGCTTTCTGAGTGGTGTTTTCATAATTTATATATTAACTAAATATACATTAATCAGTCTCTTTTGCTTTATAATAGTCAGTTCTGATTAGAGACGATATGTATACAAACTTAAGGAAGTGACTTTTAGTAGTTTTCCCTGTACCTAGCCCATTGTATAAGTATATTATCGCAAACAATTTTCGTAGAAAGACAGAAAAAAATGGATTTTTCACTTGGATAAAGCCAATCGGCCCATTCAGAGAGTTTCACATTCCATTGCCTGGTGACTTGAGGGTGAGACAAGTGTGACAAACAGCACTACAAGGTCCCTCTTCTAGGGCAAAATTATTGTTGTGAATACTCCAATTCACTCCAGAAAACTCCTCCCAGAAAAAGAGCTTGTATTCTAGATTCTGCAAGACTTGCTAACTGATCAGAACTTCCTGACTGGAGAGTTGGAATGTTGTGGATACAGAGTCAAATTATTTCAGGTGATCTTTCAAGCAATGAACTGAAGCTTGCCCACTTCTGTGTCTGGTGGAAGAGCCTTTCCACTCTCAGGCCAAACCTTTGGGATGTATTTGGTGAACACTGGCTTTCTCCACCTCTAAGGCTAAAACTGTAGCCAGATAATTCCTATGATATCTAAGATGTTTGTGTCTTTCCATACTATCTGAATTGGTTGAATTTAAAAGGAAAACTTCAAGTTTCAGTGCCAGCAATTTGCCAAATAATCTCGCCCACCTGGCTGTGGTGAATGAAGGTCCTTTTATTCCAATTTTAATAGGTGACATTAACTTTCACAGCACACAGCATATGGTAAATGTGTCTATACCTGTAGGCACGTGTGTTTACAGGATGAATACAAGTTAAAGAGGCTATAGCAGACGTCAAGAGAACTTAGAAATGAGCTGAGTCTCTTTTTCATACAATATGGAATATCCTGGAGTAGGGCAAAGGCTCATCTTAATACTCTACTTTGCCATAAGTCAGCTAGTAATGCTCCCACCAGTGAATTTAAAGAAAGACTTCATTTGTGACCCATTTTTCTCCTGTGCCTGCTGAGGACCTTGGAACTGCATTCTCTCAAAGATAATCCAAAAGTGAAGACAAATCCCTGTAACAGCTCAGTTCCAAGCATGCTACTTGGGGCAGTTTGAGTCTATCTTCCCAGGCTATGGTCACTCCTATTTGAATTGGAATGAACTGCCAGCTCCACGGCGGGGTAGGAACTGTGTTCATTGCTGAAGTTGTCTATGTTGAGGATATTGGCATCCGTGTTTGTATTTTCATGACTTCTTCTTGATTGTGTATTCCCTTACAAGATTTGCTATCAAGGACCTTATGTTTGGGTTAAATGTGTTTTTTCCAGTAATAGAATTATTTCAATTATATTTTCCTATTAGTGTTTTAAATATGAGATTTACTTAGCTTATAACGGGCCAGGGAGATGGCAAAGGTCCTTGCTGGGGAAGCCTGGTCACCTGAGTTCTATTCTTGGAACCTACAAAATGCTAGGTGTGGGGGACACGCATCTGTAATCCCAGCACTCCTGCCAGGAGATAGGAGGGAGATGGGAGGGAGATGGGAGGGAGATGGGAGGGAGATGGGAGAGCCACTGTAAGCTCATGGCCCAGCCAGACTGGGTTAGTCAGAGTGGCAAAACCAAGAGAGACCCTGCCTCAGCAAGGTTCAAGGAGAGAACTGACTTCAGAAAATCGACCTCTGAGGTCCATACATGACACTCACACAGAGACATTAATAATAACATAATAACAATAAAAAATTTTTACCAATAGCTCTAATTTGGGTTCCTAACAATGTTTGGTTTTGGATGATGCACTTTTATGAACAAGTCAAAGGGACCCGGAAGACCACCAGGAAGCCAATTCTGATGCAAATGCACAAAGGTCTTTATTGTGAGCTCAAGAGCAAGAACTCTCACAGACACTGTGGAAGCAGGTCAGAAGTAAGAGCTTCAAGTGTAGGGGTGCAGGGTATTTAGTGTAGTCATAGCAAGCTTGGAGAATGTCCATATGGATCAGAAAGTTAATATCTTAAAAACTGCATTTCTGGTGTATTCTGCAGGAACCAAACATTGAGGCAAACCCACCTGACAAACAGGATGACTAGGTTACCTATTTTCTGCACATAGGCTTAGGTTACCTATGTGTCCCTTGACCCTGCTGTTGTAGCCTGACTGACTGTTGTGGGGGTGGGGGTTTTGCTATAGGATATTTGCTTAAGTGGACTTTGTGGTTTTCTTCCTGGAATTGGAGTTTAGCCCCTGGAGCTTCTTCTAAAAAAGGGAGTTGGCTGTGCTTTACAGTACTTGACATAGGTATTGTGGCATTTGCGTGGTCACTAGTTGATAAAAAGAATCACTGTGCATCTTTCTCCAGTAGCAGTTCTGCCTTTTCACTGATCCATTGCTGAGTCCAAAGAAGAGGAGGAGGAGGAGGAGGAAGAGGAGAGCGGGGGAGGAGGGGAGGGAGGAGTAGAAGAAGAAAGGATGGAAAGAAAAAAATAAATCTACAAGGGTTAATAACAGCTCAGCCCTGGTTAGTTTTTGACAACTTCATACAAACTAGAGTTACCTGGGAAGAGGGAAGGAACCTCAAGAGAGAAAATGCTTCTACCAGGTTGGCTTTTGGGCAAGCCTGTGAGCATTTTCTTTATTACAGTTTGGTGTGGGACCTCCCAGCTCATTATGTGAGGTGCCACCTTGGGCAAGTGGTCCTTAGTTGTATAAGAAAGCATATTAATAGGAAGAAATATGGAGACAAAGTTTGGAGCAGAGACTGAAGAAATGGCCATTCAGAGCCTGATCCACCTGAGGATTTTAGCCCATACACATATAGCCACCAAACCCAGCACTATTGCTGATGCCAAGAAGTGCATGCTGACAAGAGCCTGATAGAGCTGTCTCCTGAGAGGCTCTGCCACAGCATGACAAATACAGAGACAGATGCTTGCAGCCAACCATTGAACTAAGAATGGGTTCCCCATTAGAGGAGTTAGAGAAAGGATTGAAGGAGCTGAAGGGGTTTGTAACCCCATAAGAACAACAATACCAACCAGCCAGAACTCCCAGGGACTAAACTACCATCCAAAGAGTACACATGAACAGACCTATGGCTTCAGCTGCATATGTAGCAGAGGATGGCCTTGTTGGGCACCAATCAGAGGAGAAGCCTTTGATCCTGCCATGACTGGACTCCTCCCCCTCCCCCTGCATAGGGGAAAGTCAGGGCTAGGAGACTGGAAGGAGTGGTTGGGGTCGGGGAACACCCTCATAGAAGAAGGAGGGGGATGGGATAGTGGGTTTATGGATGGGAAATCAGGAAAGGGGATGACATTTGAAATGTAAATAAAAATGCAATAAATATAAAAAGAAAGAAAGCAGGCTGAGCAAGCCACAAGGAAAAGGAACAAGTCTGTAAGCGCTACTCCTCCATGGCCTCTCCTTCAGTTCCTGTCACAATTATTTTAGTGGTGGAGTGTGACCTGGGAGCTATAACCTGAAATAAATCCCTTCCTCCCCAGGTTGCTTTTGGTCTTGTTTCATTATAATAGAAACTCTGACAAAGCCACGTCTGCAATTCAAAAGACAAAAGAACCACTCAGCTGTATTTTAGAATACAGCAACAGGGGTTGGGGATTTAGCTCAGTGGTAGAATGCTTGCCTAGTGAGCACAAGGCCCTGGGTTCGGTCCCCAGCTCCGAAAAAAAGAAAAGAAAAAAAAAAGAATACAGCAACAATAACAATAATAAATATGATGATGGTGGTGGTGATGGTGGTTGTGATGATGATGATGATGATGATGATGATGATGATAATGATGATGATTTGATGGTTATGTAAGTTCCTTCGTAGCCAGCAGTAGGTTCATCATGGGGCTGCCTTTAGGGCTTTGCACACAATGCTGTTGGCATTTCCATCTGCTGTACTAACTTTGAAAGACAACTTCTTTGATGGGAAGTCTTCTGACTCACTGGCAGGCTCTCGAGCTACAGGTGCCTCTTGATTACCCATCACTTCATCTCTCTATCACCACATATTGTGAGGACATTGCAGTACAAGGGAGAGCCTGAGAAAAATGGGACACACGAAATTGGAATTTGCTTTTTGTAGGCACCTACTCCATCACACCGTGGATTCCATCAGGGCAGAATCTCTGAGTGCTTATTACACAGAAATAGTGGGCAGAGTTGACGAGAGTTGATAAGATATTATAGATGCCCTAACATTGAGCCTCAGGATTTTTATTTTTTATTTTTGCTGAAGTCTTAAACATGGCTTCAGTTTTGGCCTCTTCGAGCTTCAGACTCAAAGAAGACTGGATTACTTGATGGTTGCCACGTTTCTGCTCTCATTGGCCTTGCAAACGGTAAAGGAGGGCAGGAGCGGAGTGTGCAGCGTCAAACTCAAGTGAGTAGACAGCGAGCATAATATTGTGAGCACAGGGAGCCGCTGCAATCAGTTGTGAGTCTGATGATTCACTCGGAGTCACACACAAATAAAAAGCTACGTTCGTTAACGTAAAAATAGGTTTAATCACAAGAGTCTAATTCTGCAATAATTGATGGTGATTATGAAATTGGTGCATTTTATGTTCAGAATAATTATTAGTTATGTATTTTTATTATGACTGTCAAGATAAAGCACATTAAAAGGATAAGTTTATGAGAAATACCCCCTTGAGCTGGCAGTGCAGGATTTATCGAAACTTAAAACTAGACAGTAAGCAAGAGACTAATTTATATCGCGATTGTAAATTTAAGCTGCATGGTCTATTAATATATTAAGTAGTATACACATGATACATAAGAATAGCTTTATACTTTTTAAAAAATTATTGAGAATTTCCTATATATATGCATGTATGTCATATGTATGTATGTGCATACACACAATGTATTATAATCATATCACCCCATTTACTTTCCAATATAAGTCTCCTTAGACCCATACAATGGGTCTCAGGCCCAATTTCATGTCCTTTCTATATTTTAATTATATCCTACTGAGTCTAATTGGTACTGCCTGTGTGTGGTGCCAGCCACTGGAGCATGGACAATCTACTAGTGCCACACCCCAAAGATAAAATCACTCCATCATCCATTTGCCACCATCTGCCAAGAGTTTCTCAGCTGGAGCTGGGGCTTTGTGAGCTCTTCCTCCATTCATGACCATCTAGTACCTCATTAATTTCAAGTGATAAGTCTTAATGCAAGTGTGTGGAGAAATCACCACTGAGCTGAGAAATTGTATGCCTTCAATTAAGGATCTTGGGCTTTTATTCTGAAAGAAGTGACATGTCTTCGAATGGTTTAGACAGAGGGGAGACATGGACAGATACTGTATTGATAACGTTGGCATCAGTGTGAAAAAAAAGGTTCGGTGAGCCTACAATACAATTCTAGGGTACTGGTCTGGGTTGTGCTGGGATATAGGTTAAAACGTTATAGGGATGATAATCTAGAGAAATGCTCAGAATATATATATATATCACGAAAAGGAATTCTCAAAAAGTAAATATATATAATATATTCATATAAAACATATATATTTATATATAAATATAAAATATTTTATACAAAATTCTTAGAATTCATATTATTTTTTACATATCATATATGCACATATATTATATAGCTATAAATTATATAAATTTATGTATTTATAAATTATATAAAAATAAATATACAATGTTATATGTAATATGTTACATATAATGTATTTTATACACATTATGTTATATAGTATATATAATTTATGTTATATATTTATAATATGTCATAAATATATTTTCATATAACATGTTTTATACAATGTATATTTATATGTCATATTAAATATATAAAAGACATCTATATTTTATATTTATCATTGAAATATATTATATTTATATATTATATAATAAATATATGATAAATATATTTATATACATTATACATATTTTTATATGTACTTATTTACTTCCTGAACATTTCTTTATATATATAATATGTATATAGGGTTTATTTACTTTAGGTCAACCAAAGGAAATGCTGACCCCTAGTTGACAAAATATTTAGCAACTTATTAATTAAAAGTTGATTTAAAGATGAAAATGTGCTTTTAGCCATATGGAATTTTGAGCTTGAGTCTTATATACAAAACAGTCAATTGATTTGGGTAGTAGTAAATTTTTTGGCTGTAACTTAGAGAATATTCAGAATTCAAGCACAGAAGTAGATGTTAGTATGGCATATTATATCTAGAAATGCAGTAGCGGCACTCATATCATGGAAATAACCAATAACTGTGCTGGATAGTTTTTTGTTTTTGTTTTAATTCGACACAAACTGGAGTTATCTGAAAGAAAAGAATCTCAACTGAGAAAAGAAAGTTTCCGTAAGATACAGTTATAGAGCATTTTCTTAATGAGCAATTGATGGGGGAGGGCCCAGCCCACTCTGGGTGGTGCCATTTCTTGGCTGTTGATCCTGGGTTCTACTTGAAAGCAAGCTGAGCAAGTCATGGGAGCAGAGAGGGCAAGCCAGTAAGCAGCACCCCACCATAGTTTCTGCATCAGTTCCTGCCTCCGGGTGCCTGCCCTGTTTGAGTTCCTGTCCTGACTATGGGAGTGTAAGTAAGCCAAATAGGCCTTTCCTCCTCAAGTTGCTTTTTGTCATGGTGTTCATCACAGCAATAGAAACCCTGAGTAAGTTGACTTGAGCAAAGTCAAGTGTCTAAGTGGACACAAGGCCTGTCTAACAGGAGAGAAATCATGCCTGCATTAGAAACCTGGATGCCTACTCAGGGATAATGAAGTTATGGGTCTTAGATAAGAACCTACTATGCTTCCATTTCACTAGACTCCAACATATCCTAACTGTACTTTAAAACATATCTCCATAACCACAGACAAGTGTAGATCTTACCTATCATCAAGACGTTTCTCTTAACAGCAAAAGAAGATCATTAAGGAAAGTGTAAGTGAAGGTTCAGAGAAACCACTGAACTGGACCACTCCATGTTTACGCAGAAAGGAAGGTTTATGGTGGAGCAAGTGGAACTGTGCCACCAGAGAGACGACCTGGTAACATCGAGTATATTCAACCCCTCCCTTCCCTCAGCAAATCTTATCACTGAGAATGGTAGGCATTTGAAATGGCTCACAACCAGGTTCCTGTCCTGGATCAAGTGACCATGACACCCCACTAAGAGGACCATGACAACTGGTCACGTAGCATAGAAACCGAGAGTTCTCCATGCTAGTGAGATATCTAGATGGGCCCTGATCATCTAGTCAATGAGCTTCCCTTCCTGGGAATCCTTATTTAATCTCTGGTTTACACTAAGTAATTGTATGCATCCTTACCCACTATGAATAAACTGTTTGGACAAGCAGGGACTGTCTCCTTCATCAAGGACCACTATGTGGGAGGGAGGAGCCTTCCTTACATAGAGCCTTGCCTAAGTTTCCAACAGAAGGCCCCTCTGCTACTCCAGGATCATCTCAACCTCTCCTCCCATTTCCAACTCTTCGATGTTTGCATTGGCATCTGGGTGCCCAGGAGAATGGGAGTCCATTGCTAGTGAGATATCTAGATGGGCCCTGATCATCTAGTCAATGAGCTTCCCTTCCTGGGAATCCTTATTTAATCTCTGGCTTACACTAAGTAATTATATGCATCCTTACCCACTATGAATAAACTGTTTGGACAAGCAGGGACTGTCTCCTTCATCAAGGACCACTATGTGGGAGGGAGGAGCCTTCCTTACATAGAGCCTTGCCTAAGTTTCCAACAGAAGGCCCCTCTGCTACTCCAGGCTCATCTCAACCTCCCCTCCCATTTCCAACTCTTCGATGTTTGCATTGGCATCTGGGTGCCCAGGAGAATGGGAGTCCCATTCTCAACTCTTCGTAGTTCCCAGCGGTGCCTGCATGCCCAGGGCTTTGAGAACCACAGCCTTCATTCCAGTCCCTGCTCTTTCTCACCTAGAGAAACGTGGGCTTGGATGCCCTATGCTGCATTTTGTCTCCCCTGAGTGGTGTGTTGGTGTCCCTTGAGCCAGGCACCCTAGTGGTGAGGAAGGAATATAGCCTAGTGTCCCTGTGCCCCTGTGTTTTATCTCCCCAAGCTGCATCCCCCAAGGTGCATCCAACACCCCAGTGGTGAGGCAAAGGGCTGATCCATAGTTTATTGTAAATGTAAAAGTACCATGAGGCTATTTCTCCTGAGGAGAGAGAATAACCAAAGGCATTTGGGGGAGTCACAAGCTGCCATGGCTACCTCTTGGGGGGCAGAGAGAAGAGTAAGTGGTATAATTATGGAATGGAGAAAGTTGCAAGCTAGAACAGCCTAGAAGTTTAGGGCCATCATGGTGACTTTGATATGTACCACAGCATATTAGCATTTTCATGTTAGCAAAGAAGCATGGGGGACAGCATGGGCCTTGATATTTGCGATGGGTGTATGCCAATAGAGAGTCAGTTGGCCCATCTGTCTGAGGTAAGGAGAGATAAGAGAAGCAGCTCTTCTTGGCAGAGAGAAACCCATTTTCTAGGTTCCTGAGCAACACTGAGTGTACACTTTTATTTCTCTGCCCTGCAGTTTCTCTTGTGCTCAGTCTGGGCTGAGCTCAGACTGCCACCTTAGACAACCGTCAGTGGTATTGCTTTCTGGGGCCTAACAGAAACAACAAGTAGTCATAGTTCAGAGATCAACAGATCAAGAGAAACCCGTGCACTGGTGGATACATCTATAATGCAATGTCTGTACCTGAGTTTCAGGGATCATTGGAAAAGATGGTTCAGAAGCGTTGTAAGAGCCAGAGGATCAGGGAGTCTACTGATCCTCTACCGAGAAATGATGGGGAAGCTAGACCCATGATACCTCAGTGGTGTGGCTGACTAAACAGGACCTGAACAACAGCATCACTAATAGTCATGCTAAAGAAGAAGAGGGGAATCTCACAGGATCTGTGCCAACCTAACTACCACGTTTCCAAACTCTGGCCACTCATTATTTAGCTCAAAGTGAACTCTCTTCCACCATTTGGAGTAGGGGCTTCATTCTGTGTGAACAAGCTTTGTGAACATGATTAGAAAGGTCAAGATGTGAAGCACAGAACAGTTATAGATAAAGTCAGAATGAAGAACAGTTATAGACAAAGTCAGAATGAATGACAGCAAAGCTATAGTGGATAAAGGCACTGCAGATCCCAAAGGGTGCGCCAACTAGAAAATTCTTTTGCAAAGCATCTACTTAAGAAAAGGAGAGAGTGTTCTGAAATTCTTCAGAGGTTTCTCTCTATGTATTTAATATTTGCCTTCAAAATTCCCCTGTCAACCAGTCTATTTTTGTTCTGCCCTGGCTGTGGCCTCAGCGATGCAGTAAACTGTTAATTGGCTTTGAGCTCACACTTTCCTGTTACCACCAACTCACAGTTGCTTCTTGTCAGAGCTTGTCAGCGACTCTTTCTACCCAACAGAAGCCAACTTTGTCTTCTTAATACCATTCGAGAATCTCTTCAGATTTTCCCCTACATTGCTTTTCCAGAATTGTCTTTAGTAGTGTCTTGCATAAAACTTCTGGGCAAGCAAAATCATGTTATTTTTTCCACTCAGTTAATGTGGATACCGTCTCCCTATCTTTGTTTTTATACTGAGTTCAATTTTATATTTCAGAAATTTGACATACTTTCCAAATATTCCCACTTGCTAGGTACTTCTGTCATACCCACACTACGGATGGAAGAATGCCATTCAGTAATGGTCAGGTTAAGAGTTCTTTATTGCCAATGGGTAAGATGGGCCTAACAACAAAAGATTCTCTCACTCTTGGAGAGAGGCTGGGTAGTGTTTGTAAAGTCCTTAAACAGTTACATCATACCCTGGCAGGCTGTGTGGTAGACTTTCCCCAAGTTTCTGTTAAGGAAAGTTTCAAAAGCAATAGTTGATTCTAACAGTGAATTTTCTAGAGCTGGATAGGTGGCTGGACCATAATGTTCTGCTCAGCAGCATGCAGTTGTTGGGTTGGAGAGCACTTGGGGAAAGCATGCAAAACAGAAACAGCCAAAGCAAAACGTGACTACTTTGGTCAGTTCATTTCTGACTGACTTTTGGTCTCTACCTTTCCCTGATCTCTGTCTGTGGAGGTTTGAATATATTTAGCCCAGGGTGTGGCACTATTAGTAGGTGTGGTCTGGTTGGAGGAACTGTGTCACTGTGGGGGTGGGCAATAAGAACCTCCTCCTAACCACATGGGAGGCAATTTTCTCTTAGTAGTCTTCAGATGAAGATGTCAAACTCTCTGTTCCTCCTGTACTGTGTCTGCCTGGATGCTGCCATGTTTCTGCCTTGATGATAGTGGACTGAATCTCTGAGCCAGCCCCAATTAAACGATATCCTTATAAGAGTTGCCTTGGTCATGGTGTCTTTTCACAGCAGTAAAACCCTAACTAAAACTAAAATGAATCCTGTAAAATTCATTTGTAGACTGAATTACACCTCTTAGATGTACTCTCAATGTATCTGTAAATCTCTTAGAACAAATTGCTGGCTCCATTGGGACAAGAAGCTATGCTAGCATCCATCTGTACGCAGACGTGTGTATGCACACACACTTGTGAGCATGCATGGAGCTGTAGATCTATCCTGCCTCTTCTTTGCAGGGTCTAAGCAGTGTTCACTGAAGCCAAGAAGCCAGGAAGAGGTAGTGAATAAAAAGGCAGGTGGAGAGAAGAGGGGTGTACCTTGCTTTTCCACCAGAGTTTTCCTGTGCATTGAAACGGTGACAAAATCATATTCTAGTCATGTAAGACAAGTGCCTGAAAGCGTGTCTCCAGCAATTTCCAACATTGTTACACTCTATGAAGATTCCATTATCAATATCTGTGCAAACCTTATGTTGGCATAGCAGAAAAATACTTCTCACATTTTTAATGTTTCTCTCTATGCTGTTGAATGACTGGCCCCATATTGCCATGACACAGACAATACCCAGTTCCTACGTTTGCGGTTGGCTTAGTGATTTTTATTCCATTAAATGTGAGCTTGGTTGTTGGGCATTTATTTTCTCTTCTAATAACAATATAGATTTCTAATGAAAATCATCTTTCTCCCACATGGAATCTATGCAGCTCTAACATGCCGATAATCTACTCAGTTCAACATTACATAACTTGGTCTAGACTTCTCCAACAGGAGGAACATACCTTTTAAGGTGATGTGTGTGGGGCCCAGGAGACCAAGTATTGTGGTTGGAAAGTTAATCTTTTTATGCTAAGTGCACTAGCTTTATGTATCTGCGGTTATTTGTGTTTCCTGTTTTCTGCTTTTAATTACTTCTGTCTTTGAAATGGTGTTGCAGAGAAAATGAAAACAGACATTAAGGCAAATGCCCATGCCTTCAATGTTAGCACTGTGTTTGAATGTGAGGCAATAATTTACCATTTTGACTATGTTCTTTTTCTTATATTTCTGAAACTTCAGTAATTTCATCGCTATAAGAATAAAACTTAAGTTCAAAAAAATGCTATACAGGAGATAGAGAATAACATGAAGATTGTAGGTCTCTCTGCAATTATGGACTTCCACACAACCTCTGCCTCACCTGTCATGGTATCTGCAGTTTCCTATCAGGATGCTGGACACAAGTTGAGTGTTGAATGAATGAAGGTCTGAATCAGTGATGCATGGCATGTTGGAGCTCCGTAGAGAGCCCAGGAGGGAGGTGGCTTCTATAGAGAACCGGAACTCAGTAAATGTTATCATCACAATGTGTATGAGTGTGGGAGGGGGGGTATAGAGGACAGGGGAGAGGGAAAGAGGAGAGGTGAGAAGTGAAGTATAAGAGGGAGGAGAGGAAAGGAGACATAAGGAGTAGTGAGGTGGATTCTGTACTGAACCATAGGTTATGAGCACCTCAGGGTATTACCATGGAGCAAGTGCAGCCATATCTTTGGCATATTGATTCGCCTTGGGCCAGGCCATGACCAGATTCTCCAGGGTGATTGTACAACTTAGGGAAAAGCTATGGCTATTTTAATATAGTGGGAAAGAATGAACATATTGTCATTAAACTTAACCATACTGGGGAGTGTGGGATCCAGTTGGACAAGCTTTTATTTTTTTGGAAGTACAATGTAACCAAGGATGACCAAAGAGAAAAAATACATGGGGTCTGAATAAAAGGAGACTTTATTTAAAAAAGACAACATCAATAGAAAAATAATCTTGGTTCTCAAACTACAGCAAACACATCAGAATCAAGTAGCAAAGGGTTTAGTTATACAATAGAATAGTAAGCAGAGACAACTGGAAGGAACATTGGGTAGCAATGGGTAGTGAGTGACCAGGTAGTGCCTTCCTTCTGAATAGCCTGGCACTGGATGTGGCACTGAAGGCAGCAGACTCTCTGGGGGAGCATTTATGGAGATAGACATTGCACTTAGTTGTAGACAAAGCAATACAACCAGGGACCAGTTGGGGATGAGGAAGCTGGACTGGAGTTGCCATGACAGGAAAGAAGTAAAGAGGTGAACAGTGGCTGGGAGGGAACATTTCCAAATGTATTTCCACAGTATTTCTGGTGGATTTGGAGAAAACTACATCTTAAAACATTTGTTGTGAATAGATCTACCATCTGTAGAATTGGATCGATTCATCTGCTTTAGTGAATTAAGACTCTCTCATACATAAGACTCAGAACCTAGTGACCAACGCCATCCAATGATGCATTCCAGTCATGAATCCATCAATGAATTGATCCATGCATTAAATCAATGCCCTCATGTCCATGTCACCTCTCAGTTGAGACAGTGTCGAGGAGTAAGCCTCAACATATGCATTACCGAAGAACACTGAATTGTAACTGTTTTCATTGATTTAAGTCAGGCAGAGGCCATGAACAGAGATATGATTTTTTCCTTAAAAGATTGGCTGTTAATGTTGGATGTTCAGGTCATGTGGTAGTCCACAGTACCCACAGTTAGGATCAGGGCTGATTCTTACCAGGAAATGGGTCAAGGGCAATGTTCACATTCAGGTTTATAGTCTGTAGCTCAAGAGTGGGTCCCAGGCTGGACCTGTCCATCTTCTGTCCTGGAGATGGCAATTCTAGAGGTATGGATGGAATGTTTATGATTAATAAGCTTCTGTTGCTTTATAGAGCACTACAGAGGTTCTGGATAAAGAGAATGCTCCTGAGACCTTGCCTGTACTACAGAGCCCTCTAATGTGCATGGGGTAAAGGGTGGTCATTTCTGCAGAATCTCCAACTTCAGCTGATTCCCAGAGTGTGATTTTAAAAACCGAATCCGTAACAGGAACATGTGAGCTCATTTTTAAGAAATGGAATAACATTTCAGTTCCTCGTTTAATTGTACTTCCTGCCAGTTTCCTTTCCATTTGACCTCTTTTTCCCCCCAATGTTCTCAATATCCTTTATTTTTTCTCTTTATTTAGTTGGCCTCTTTTAGAATGAGAAAGATAGTTTGCTTACTCACTCTGGGAAAAATAGTGATTTTCTATAATATTTATGGGAAATATATGGAAATTATGTCTACCTTGGACATAAACCAGAACAACAGAGAGACACTGACCTGAAATCTAATTGTTAATTTGTGTGTTAGTAAGGAGCTGCTAGGGTAGGACATGGAGAGCCTTAAAGCCTAAATGGATTCCAAATTTTCTTTGAGACTAGGTTGCTAATTTATGATCCTGTGATTCTTAAACTTTACTCTTTCCTTATATTCTGAACATTTTATGAACAACTGTATCTTACATTTGTGTGTCACCACACCAAAGGAGGTCCAGAGAATACATTCTGTCCCTGCTTTGTCATTGGCCAGATAATGCAATCAGAAAAAAAGTATCAGTCTTTAATTTTTATCTGAGATCATTTTCAATTTTAAGAGATTAGGTTTTCTATATCAGATTCATAATTTATTTTGCTTTGATCTTTTAGTTATCATACTCTCGAGTTGACTCATTTAATTTCTTATTATATTCCTCCCTGACCACATTTATTAGAAGTAGTCAAGTGGTTAAAAAGCAGAAGGAAAGGGGAGAATGAGGTCTGCCTGTCAGCGACTGCTGTTCTGAGGTAGACCAGTTATCCGTTTACTTAGTGTAGCTTATATCTGTGGATCATGTGGACTCACTCCAAAGTTCTAACACGTGCTTTGAATACTCAGTCACAACTGTCCTCTTCTGCTTGTAAAGTCTTCTCGTTGGTGGAGACAGTTTGCACACTGTCTAAACCTTCATTCTGAACATAAATTGCAGTAGAAAAGAAAATAGCAACAATAAGCAGAATTTATGGAAATTTCCTGACAATGTATGGCATTTCTATAAATACCTGTCATCTATGTAGCTACCTACTTACAGACTTATCACTCCATCTGTTCCTCATCTATCTATCTATCTATCTATCTATCTATCTATCTATCTATCTATCTCTAATTCTACTACAAACAATTTTATTCTGGGAGGAATCTGATCATTATTATTTGACCTTGAAAGATGGGGAATTAATGTTAAATACTAACTCATTAGCAAGTGTGCAAAGGCACCGGGTACATCTAATTTTCTTAGCTCCACACTGTGAGATCTGTGTGGTTAAATGTCTGAGTGTGCAAGCCTGATATCCAGCCACCCAAACCCCAATACCTTCTCTGCTACTTACAGTCATAACTTGCTTGATTATCATCAACTTTTTTGTTTGTTTTTTATAAACACTTCATGCAGTATCAGCTCAAATTACATTTATAGTGTGTAGCACTTGGGAACACTTGAAAATCTTTGCTTTATGTATTATATGCTAGGCTCTGAAAGGACTCTAAATGTTTGTGAACTGGCTACTTTCCCCATCACTTTGATCAACTACTGGAAATAAACTACTTAAAAGAGCTGTACTGGCTGGTTTTGTGTGTCAACTGAACACAAGCTAGGATAATCAGAGAGGAAGAAACCTCAGTTGAGGAAATGCTTCCGTGAGATCCAGTTGTAAGGCATTTTTCAAATTAGTGATCAGTGTGGGAGGGCTTAGCCCATTGTGGGTGGTGCCTCCTTGGGCTGGTAGTCTTCTGTTCTGTAAGAAGTTAGACTGAGCAAGCCCTGGGAATCAGCCAGTAAGCAACACCCTTCATGACCTCTGCAGCTCAGGTGCTGCCATATTTGAGCTCTTGTCCTGACTTCCTTCAGTGATGAACGGCAATGTAGAAGTGTAATTCAAGTATCCCCACCCCTGTACACACACAGACATACAACTTGCTTTCTGGTCATGGTATTTTGTTGTAGCAATAGAACACAAATCTGGGAAGAACAGGGTTTGATTCAAAAGAGTTTTTTGTAAGTCAAGATTCTTCCTTCTTTGGGCCAAATCAAGGCTAACTGAAGAAGTGGACTTAGAGAATTACATGGAATAAGAGTTCAATGAAGGTGATTTTTTTGGTTCACTTGTTTTACCAGGGTTGCTCAGTTTGACATGACCATAATCAGAGATTCATGCTGATAAATTTTGTACCTTTCTGTCATTGCCAAAGATCCAGTTCGTTTATCCTTGAGGTATATGGTTAAATGGTCAATCCAGCCCCTATTCCCCTGCCTATAGAGAAAACTGGTAAGGAATTAGAAATCATAAAGAATGTTGAGGGTCTCTGGTTAGAGTCAACTCTGGCTGCCTCCAGGTGTAAGAATCCTCAAGGATGAGAGCTGGAAGTTATGTTTTGCAGATGATTGAAGACTAATTGAGTCAGTCTTTTTTCCCTCTCATAAATAAAACAGCAATTGTCCTCCCTAGTACCCTATCCCAGTGAGAAAATTCTAGAAAGAAGGCTGGTGGAACAGCAATGACCTGATCCCAGGTCTTCTCTTCAGAGATGTCAAGGCAACTCAGAAACTCCACAGAGCAGACTATTCAGTCTCAATGAGTTTATCAGTAGTGATTAGAATGTACAAATTGAAGAGGTACCCACCTAGGGAGCCATTTAGCTCAGCTTTCTAAATTATAGACACGAGAAGAAATAAAACCCAGAGAGGATAATTAAATGAGTGTGCAATTACTGAATATTGTCTAAGGCAGACATGGCGAGGTGTCTTTTGCATCCCATATGCCCAGGAACTGTATAAAGTGGTTTGAGCTAATCCCATTTTATAAAGAGATTCAGTTAGTTTTAAATTTTTCATAAATTGCATGGCTAGTAAGAGCTAGAGTTGGATTTCGCTTCCTCCAAATTTTCTGTTTTAAGACAAAATATTTTTGCCTAAAGCCTAAACAGGCATATCTATCTATATACATTGAATTCTCTTTTTTCTTATTTTGCTCTACTATTTGATGGTGGTAAACTATTAATGTAAGATCAATCTACTAGCTACTTCCTCTATGGGTCAAAGAAGTCAGTTTATGAAAGAAAAACACTTATTGATAGCAGGTAAATAACACTTAAAGTTTTATTTTTACTTTTTATTATATGTATGTGTATTTTGTAAGTAATGTGTGTATGGGGGGTATACACATGTGAGCTTGGGTGCCCATGGAGGCCTGATTAGGATATCATAGTCCCTCCCTCCTTCCATCCATCTATTCATCACTCCCTTCCTCTCTTCTTCTTCCCCTCTTTTCTTTCCTTTTCTTCTCTCCTTTTCTCTTTCTGCCTCCTTTTCTTTTCTTCCAACTTCCTCTCCCACCTCCTTCTTTTTGTCCTTTCTTCTTCCCTTCCTATCTTTCCTTCCTGTTCTGGGGACTGAAATCAGGGTCTTGTATTTTTCTAGGTAAGCATTGTATCATTGAATTAAATATCTACCTCCTTGTATATTTTTCATAACCAATATAGTTCTTCTCTTCCTACATACCTTCATAAACTAAGAATTTTTATACATACAGATTGCTTTCTGTAGTATATTCAGGATACTTATTTTTCCCAGTAGGCTGTGAGATCTGTCCCTGAGAGGAATAAATATATTTGGGTCCTAGTCATTTTTCTTTTGTCCTAGCACTCAACACTAGGTCCCAACTGTACAACACTCAATTAATGCTGTTTTTAGTTCAGTCCCTGCCAGCACCAGTGTTGCCCTCAGAGCCACTGAGTATGAAAGAACAGGTCACAGTCAAATTTCACACAGAGAGTGAGCCTGGAAGCCAAACGACTCAGACTGGTGCCAGAAAACCTAAACCTCTTGTAAACCATGCTAAAGAACTTGAAGTTAGTCAGAGGGGACAGTTACCAGGGAACCAGTGTTGAGTTAGAATCATGCTGACACTGGCACCATGAGCCGAGCACAGATTAATACACTGGATTTAATTCATTGGGTCAACAAAGCAAGGTCTTTTCCAAACGAAAATATTTTCATGGATTATAACTTTTTCCTCTGTGCACGAAGTGAAGAATGCTTGCTCTGCAGATTATGTCTAGCATTTATTATGTCTTAATTCCTGAATTTATGTGGGCGAGAATATTTCTGTGAGAAAGGGATGTGAGATGTCAGAAGGGAGGTACTTCTGAGAAGACATTGGATCAAACTGGGAAAACTTAGACTTGATTGACGGAGACAAAAGGTAGGCAAACAGTTTCCACTGTCAGCCAATCAACTGGATAAAGTAGATGACAAAGGGAAATCTTCTGACATGAGAGATTAGTTAAAAGGGGCTGGGGGTGGGTGGTAAGCCTTCATACTTTCCACCTGTGTGGGTGAGGGTGGTCAGAAGGACAGAATGATGCCTAGGAGGTGGGAACGAGAGAACAGTCTGTGACAACCCTGGGGTTACACCCATGGGATCTACTCTCTTCGAAACATAGTTGACAGATGTCAACAGGTAAGGGTGATTTACCATGATTACACAGCTAAGAAATAGGAAGCGTCCCCTTTACTTGTGAGGTCGCGGCACAGAATAGTGAGCCCCAGGGAGGAAATACCTCTGTCACAGTGGCTTAGGTTCTCATGAGGAGAGCCCAGATCCATAACATCAGTCAGTGTCTTATTTTTTATATTGTTGTGACAGAACATGGAGGTCTTGGTGGCAAAGACTGACATGTTGGTGACACAGGCTGAGGTGGTGGTGACATAGACAGAGGTGTTGGTGACTAGGCTCTGGCTCTTAGCATCATACTGTGCATTTATATCTGCCCTTCCTTTGCATGAGCTCAGAGGACAGCTTTCTGAAAGAAGGATTTCTTACCTATTTGTGCTTTGTGGGAACAGCTCCGTCACTGCTTTGAATGGTGAACAAATTGGGAAGTGAAATCTGTGTTGTTTTCACACTTTTCCTTCTCCATGGCCTGGGCAGTTATTTCTTCTGTCTTGAAAAGGCCATCTATGCTGTATCATGCTTGGCGTGCAGTTTCGAGTTTAAGGTTGCTGCTTCCCTGTTGCATTGCCTGGCTTTCTTCAGCAAGCGAAGTTTATCTTGCTTTCTCCAAAGGTTGGTCTTTCTGTACCAGTATTCCTGACTGTCATGAATACAAACTTCAGGACCTCCATTGTAGGTGCTTTGAGTTAACTACTGTTCAATCTGGTCATGGCTGGACTTTAGGATTGTGTGTATTGGTCTTAATCTGTTACAATGTGAATCCAATGTATTCCCCAAATGCTCCTATGGTAAAGCTTTGAGTGAAGCTGGGGTGGGGTTAGGAAAGCGACAGGATCCTGAGGGCTATGGACTACGGTTAATACATGGTCTGTCATTCTAAGTAAACACAACTGGAAAGGCAACTCAAGAAATAAATAGCCTGGGAAGGTATCACAATGACAGAAATAGAGATAAGAAAATTCTGTAGAGCAGTTCTGTACCAAGTATGTTAGCATGTATCTATGATGCTGGAGCTCAAACCAAGAGTTTGCATATTCTAAGCCAGGACTGTGCCCCTAGGTCACATGGTGAGCTAGGACTCTGCCCCTCAACCATATCCTCAGCTTAAACTGATCAATTAAAGAACAGTAGCCAATGTACAAACAAACACATACATGTACACATTCTCAAGCACCCTTACTTGGGTTTTTGGAGACAGGGTCTTACTCTGTAGTCTAGGCTGGCTTCTAACCCACAAAATGCCTTCTACCCCAGCTTTCTGAATTCTGGGATTCTGAGCATGCAGAACATGCTTGGCTATGATTTTAGCTTTAGACACTGCTCTTTATTATGCACCACTGTTCTTCATTGCAATTTAATCCATAACTCCCCAGTATAGTTTACTAGATGTTTACATGAAATGATGCATTTGAAACCACTAGACATGTACAGATAGGATTAATCCATTTGAGAGGTAAAACCTGTTCATGCAGGAGCTGGTGCTTGGAGCTGATGGGCCAGAACAGAGAGCAGCTGTTGACTGGTCAAAGGATGGATGGGATAACAAGCAGACTGTTAATCTTATTTCATAGTTTTCTTTTCCATTCTGTGCTTACACTTTTTTTCACTACTAATACTTTAAATATCACCCATTGAACCCAGTCTCATCCCCAGCTCTGTAGCAGAACATCTGTTGCAGTCTTCCCTGCCCCCCTGTTCAAGTCTCCTATGGATTGCACAGATCTTCCTTTCTAACCTCCATCCTCCAACTCTACTTTATCTCACTGCCCCCCTTCTCCCCAACTACTAACCCACAGGTTGCTCCTGACACAGCAACAAGTGGGCTGACTGAGGATTCAAATCTTTCCTTTTGATCCTCTAGGTCCACCCCTGCCATGACCACCCAGCCTCCTTCCCAACTCAGCAACAGAAAACAGGTTGCACTCTCCCTTTCTTCTCTGATCTTATCCCCAAGGGTTCACAAGGATCTTCTTCAGATCCCCTCTCCCCATCCGAGTATCCTAGCCCATAACACCAGCAGCCATATACTAGCTTCGTAGGCTTTGTCACCTTCCTTTGATGAGATAGGCTGACTCCTTGACAGGCTTCAAGTTGGCAGTTCAGATTAGGCCTAAAAACCCAGGCTTCAGGCAGTGAGTCGGAAATTGCCCCACCACCTGTCCCGAAGCAAGGACAATGGGTCAGCAGTTTCTAATCATCACCCCCATCACAGTAACAGAATGTCCTTAGAGATAGTAAGACAAAGCCCATATAAACAAGGATTCCTTAGCAACAGTTTCCAGCCACCACACCCTGGCAATTGTTCTGGAAAGCCTAGAGATAGAATCAGACAAAGCCTACCTACTTCCAGAATTGCTCTGACGTGCTTTAAGTCAGGCCTGAAAGCTCTCTTGGTTGTCTCTCTTTCTTGGTAATGGGAAACCCCAGTGTGCTGGACTTCTTCAAAATAAAACTCTTTGTGTTTACATACTATTTGAGTTGGGGTATCATTCTTAGATGAATCATGGACCTATACACCTTATTCAGCCATTGTCAGAGAAGCTTCTTCCTCCAGCAGATGGGAAAAGACACAGAGACCCATGGCTAGACATTATGTGGAGAGAGGGAGTCTTTGGAACATACAGCTCTAAGTTGGATGTGTCCATCAAATCCTTCCCCTCAGAGCTCTGGGAACCCATGGAAGAGGAAAGAAAAGAGAGGAAGAGCCATAGGGGATGGAGGACACCAGGAGGATAAGAGCCTCTAAATCAACTGAGCACAGCTCATATGAATTCATAGAAACTGCAGCAGTAGTCACAGGGCCTGCGAATGTTTGCACCAGGCCCTCTGTGTTTACATTATAGCTTTCAGCTCAGTATATTTATAGGACTTGAGTATATGACTGAGTGGATCTCTGAATGATGTGCTTGATCTCGGGGGCTTTTTTTCCTTCTGTTGGCTTGCTTGATCCAGCCCCAATATGATTTTTTTTAATCTTATTATATTTTGTTTTGTCATGCTTTGCTGTTATCTCTCAGAAGCCTTTTATTTTCTAGTGAGAGACAGAAGAGGAAGTGGCTTTGGAGGCATAGGAGGTGGGCAGAAAGTGGGAGGAGTAGAGGGAGGGGAAACTCTAATATGGATATATTGTGTGAGAAAAGAACCTGTTTGCTGTAAAAGGAAAACAAATATCACCCATTGAAAGAGAAGGATGAGAAAAATATATTCTGAAGGCTATACAAACACAAATTCTGCTGATAACTCTATATTGGATCTGATATAAGATGGGGACAATGACAAGGCCTACAGTGGAAATAGACATTTGTGACTACGCACACACAAATATACACACGTGTGCAACATACACAAGCATATACTCATTCATGAAGCACAAGCACATGAAACATATACATACACATGCCTTTCCACACATTCAATTCTTAGTGTCTTTTTGTCCTGAGATAACATTGTATGTCAGTTTTTACTCTACCCCATTATGCAAGCCTTTCAAAGATAACACCCCACACCTCAGAAGGCAGTGAGTTCAAACTTCTCCTTCGGCTTTCCCTTTACACTGAGAGTTCTCTCAAAAGCACAAAGCTTACATTATTCTCTGGGCTCTTCCATGTTCTCCCCTAGCTGTGGTTTCTCTTACACAGGAAGGCAGTGGGCAAGACACAGACCTTTCCTGTCGCAGGTTCTCTTGCTGTCTCTCATGACTTAAGGGCCTGAGTCACATGGGGTTTGCACAAGTTTCTCACTGCTTGCTAGGACTGAGAGGCTGAAGAATTCTGCGTGAGCTCAGTGCAGTGTGTGCTCTGCCTCATTGAGTGGAGAAAATGTAGGTTAAATATGGATCCTAGTTTTCTAGTCTAGCAACCTGTTTCCTTTCTGGAACCTGGACATCTTTTATCACAAGGAAGCTTCAGTGGGTGCGCCTACGGCTTTTGAATTTCCATTCAGTGTCGTGTTCTGAAGCCAGGGGCTCAAGCTCCCATGACTTCAGCTTGAGGATGGTCAAATTCTACAGTGTAGCTTCAGGTTGTGATTAAATAGTGAACCAGGAGGCAGTTTAAGGTCTTTAATGATAAACATAAAGGCTGAATCCAGGCAGCCCTCTAGCTTTGCTATTGTAATTCTGAGGGTGACTGTCGAGCTTTTAAAGTCTGGTTACAGGTGTTATGTCAGTATTCACCTTTTATTTTTCCTATTGAGGATGGCTACATGACAGTTTCAAATGGTCTTTGGCAATGTACTTAGTCACTTGTTGGTCTTTCTCCCTATGGCAACTGAGAGTTAAAAATGGATTCTTCACCAGCAATTGCATACTGGAACAGTGCCTTGTGGGAAATGGGCATATGGGACCAAAAGGTAATAGGCTTGCCTGTTAGATCCAGAAGTATGATATCAGACCCACTGTTCTTGATTTCCCTATACATATTTTTCCTACAGATCAAACACCACCTCATCCCCTCCTCTGTCCTCCACACCAGCACCAGAGACCCTGGGGTCTTGGGTCATTCTTCTCACTAAAAGAGAGACAAGGGGAGGCTTTTAGGTTTTCTACCTCTGACTTCTGTGGTCTTCATAGATTCTGGAGCTAGAGTAGAACTTCTAAATTAACTTTCCTGTGTCTATCTTGATTCAGAGGTGACAGAAGGGGATTAAAAATATCAGGCCCATTGCTTTGCGAAGGAGTCCAACGTTATGTTGTGTATTAGAATTTTGTTATCGAGTCTGTGACTGTTTATGCTTCTGCTTGAATAATTCCCTGGCTTAGCTCCATCCTTAAACAGATGTCTTTGGTGAATGAGAAAATAAGTGGGTAAAATATGGAAAGTAAAACTCATGGATGTTCTTAAAGATATTTTTGTTTGTTATAGTAATGGGAATTTAATTGACACATATACTTACTTGGTACTCAGAAAGACTATAATAGTTTTAAGAAAAAATATATCCTTATATAGAAGGGTATTATGATCCCAAGAAATAACAAGGTCTGTTGAGGGAAGAGAAATTATTGGAGAAAGCAGAAAGAAGAAATGGAAAACTCGTTGGTTGTTGCTCTTGCAAGGCAGAGGCAAGGAGACAGATGGATAGGAAAATATCCCATCAGGCAAACAGTTTGTGTACTGAGTGCAACAGAAGGAGCTTAGTCATACTGCCCATTACAACTGGATATTTAGGGAATTTAGGTCTTATCTCTTTAATCTTGGTTTTTCAAAAGCCAGAAAAACAGTTTAGCTTCAGCTCTCTCGTATGCAATGTTAGCATGAGTAACTCCATCTTGATGTTTAGACTCTTCGGTTGGGGCTTAGTGCAGGGCCACCATTCAAACAATACCTCAGTAGCTTATGTAACTTGGTCATTTCTCCTTGAGTTCGGATGTTTTGCTGTATGTCTAGAGATATTTTATTAAGTGTGTGTGTGTGTGTGTGTGTGTGTGTGTGTGTGTGTTCATATGAGAGTGTGTTTGATGGGAGTGGAAAAATATTCATAGGAAACAAATGTTAGCACCCACGGATCCCTAAGAATCACAAAGTAAAAAGTTTAATTAAAGTACAGATTAAAACACTATGTCTGATCATTGTATATCTTCTAGAATACTTTCATAAATGGACTATCTAAATTGCATTATCTAAGGAGTGCGATACTGGACACAATGACTTCAAATCTCTCAGAGTGTACACAAGCAAGTCATTGAAGTGCCTTAATGATTATGACAAACAAAAAGCATGGGGAAAACGTTTAAAAAGTAAGTTGTATGGAGTAGGGACAAGCAACAAAACTTAAGATCACAAGTGGGTATTGATAGTGCCCTTAGACACTGAGACATCTCTCCAGCCCCGTATTGAAAGGTTCTTAGAGAAGGGACAGCTGAGGTGGAACCAGGGAATGTGGAGATGCAGCCTGGGCGCTTCTTTGTCATTCTTTGTGAGCATATAGCAGATGCCGTTGTTGGCAGCTGGAGACACTGTGGAAAGCGGCCATAGCTGTACGCTCTTTGCTAGAATCTAGATCAACGCATACCTACTCTTATTTAGTTTCTCCTTATTGTATATGATTTCAGCAGGCAAACTCAATCAGAAAAGGTATAGATTTTTACGTTCTCCAGGGAGTAAGATATGTAACCCTCCTCACATTCTATGGGAAATGATGCCTCGGCGTGTGGCGTGCAGCCTTGGGAACAGGGACTTTCATGTTCATGAAGGGCGAGCACAAGAATGTTCTGGGGCGACAGGAACAAAGCTCCAAGCTGGAAAGGGCTTTGGTTTGTTTGTGGGAGAATTAGGGATGGAGATCTACCCAAACATCCCAGTCCTAAGGCTGACATTTGTGAAGTGGATCTGCATTGCTCGAGATGTACAGAGGTTTACAGCAAATGGCTGGTGTGAGTTAAGACTGAAATGTTGGGTGATGAGCCTGCTCTTGATGGTTTGGAAGGTTTATGGTAGCTGTCAGGGCTCTGAAGTAACTCACACAACATTTGATGGCTGGAGAACAGGTTTTTTTTTATTTTAATTTTAATTTTTATCTATTTATTTTTCTTTATTAACTTGAGTATTTCTTATTTACATTTCGATTGTTATTCCCTTTCCTGGTCTGGGCCAACATCCCCCTAACCCCTCCCCCTCCCCCCCTATATAGGTGGTCCCCCCCCCCTCCTCCCCCCCTTACCCCCCTCCCCCCAACAATCACGTTCACTGGGGGTTCAGTCTTGGCAGGACCAAGGGCTTCCCCTTCCCCTGGTGCTCTTACTAGGCTATTCATTGCTACCTATGAGGTTGGAGCCCAGGGCCAGTCCATGTATAGTCTTTGGGTAGTGGCTTAATCCCTGGAAGCTCTGGTTGCTTGGCATTGTTGTTCATATGGGGTCTCGAGCCCCTTCAAGCTCTTCCAGTTCTTTCTCTGATTCCTTCAGTGGGGGTCCCGTTCTCAGTTCAGTGGTTTGCTGCTGGCATTCGCCTATGTATTTGCTGTATTCTGGCTGTGTCTCTCAGGAGAGATCTACATCAGGTTCCTGTCGGCCTGCACTTCTTTGCTTCATCCATCTTGTCTAATTGGGTGGCTGTATATGTATGGGTCACATGTGGGGCAGGCTCTGAATGGGTGTTCCTTCTGCCTGTGTTTTAATCTTTGCCTCCCTATTCCCTGCCAAGGGTATTCTTGTTTCCCTTTTAAAGAAGGAGTGAAGCCGGAAGGGGCGGCGCAGATCTTCCCGGTTGCTGCCACCACAGAGAGCCCGTGGGCAGCACCCCGCGAGCGAACCTGAGCCTCGGGACCACCGGTAAGACCAACTTTTCTGCTGCAAGTGACCTGCCTGGTGAACTCAAGACACAGGCCCACAGGAACAGCTGAAGACCTGTAGAGGGGAAAAATGACACGGACGAAAGCAGAACACTCTGTCCCCATAACTGGCTGAAAGAAAACAGTAAAACAGGTCTACAGCACTCCTGACACACAGGCTTATAGGACAGTCTAGCCACTGTCAGAAATAGCAGAACAAAGTAACACTAGAGATAATCTGATGGCGAGAGGCAAGCGCAGGAACCCAAGCAACAGAAACCAAGACTACATGACATCATCGGAGCCTAATTCTCCCACCAAAACAAACATGGAATATCCAAACACACCAGAAAAGCAAGATCTAGTTTCAAAATCATATTTGACCATGATGCTGGAGGACTTCAAGAAAGACGTGAAGAACTCCCTTAGAGAACAAGTAGAAGCCTACAGAGAGAAATCGAAAAAATGCCTGAAAGAATTCCAGGAAAACATAAATAAACAAGTAGAAGCCCATAGAGAGGAGACACAAAAATCCCTGAAAGAATTCCAGGAAAACACAATCAAACAGTTGAAGGAATTAAAAATGGAAATAGAAGCAATCAAGAAAGAACACGTGGAAACAACCCTGGATATAGAAAACCAAAAGAAGAGACAAGGAGCTGTAGATACAAGCTTCACCAACAGAATACAAGAGATGGAAGAGAGAATCTCAGGAGCAGAAGATTCCATAGAAATAATTGACTCAACTGTCAAAGATAATGTAAAGCGGAAAAAAGCTACTGGTCCAAAACATACAGGAAATCCAGGACTCAATGAGAAGATCAAACCTAAGGATAATAGGTATAGAAGAGAGTGAAGACTCCCAGCTCAAAGGACCAGTAAATATCTTCAACAAAATCATAGAAGAAAACTTCCTAACCTAAAAAAGAGATACCCATAGGCATACAAGAAGCCTACAGAACTCCAAATAGATTGGACCAGAAAAGAAACACCTCCGTCACATAATAGTCAAAACACCAAACGCACAAAATAAAGAAAAGAATATTAAAAGCAGTAAGGAAAAAAGGTCAAGTAACATATAAAGGCAGACCTATCAGAATCACACCAGACTTTTCGCCAGAAACTATGAAAGCCAGAAGATCCTGGACAGATGTCATACAGACCCTAAGAGAACACAAATGCCAGCCCAGGTTACTGTATCCTGCAAAACTCTCAATTAACATAGATGGAGAAACCAAGATATTCCATGACAAAACTAAATTTACACAATATCTTTCTACAAATCAAGCACTACAAAGGATAATAAATGGTAAAGCCCAACATAAGGAGGCAAGCTATACCCTAGAAGAGGCAAGAAACTAATCGTCTTGGCAACAAAACAAAGAGAAGAAAAGCACACAAACATAACCTCACATCCAAATATGAATATAACAGGAAGCAATAATCACTATTCCTTAAAATCTCTCAACATCAATGGCCTCAACTCCCCAATAAAAAGACATAGATTAACAAACTGGATATGCAACGAGGACCCTGCATTCTGCTGCCTACAGGAAACACACCTCAGAGACAAAGACAGACACTACCTTAGAGTGAAAGGCTGGGAAACAACTTTCCAAGCAAATGGTCGGAAGAAGCAAGCTGGAGTAGCCATTCTAATATCAAATAAAATCAATTTTCAACTAAAAGTCATCAAAAAAGATAAGGAAGGACACTTTATATTCATCAAAGGAAAAATCCACCAAGATGAACTCTCAATCCTAAATATCTATGCCCCAAATACAAGGGCACCTACATACATAAAAGAAACCTTACTAAAGCTCAAAACACATTGCACCTCACACAATAATAGTAGGAGATTTCAACACCCCACTCTCATCAATGGACAGATCATGGAAACAGAAATTAAACAGAGACGTAGATAGACTAAGAGAAGTCATGAGCCAAATGGACTTAACGGATATTTATAGAACGTTCTACCCTAAAGCAAAAGGATATACCTTCTTCTCAGCTCCTCATGGTACTTTCTCCAAAATTGACCATATAATTGGTCAAAAAACGGGCCTCAACAGGTACAGAAAGATAGAAATAATCCCATGCGTTCTATGGGACCACCACGGCCTAAAGCTGGTCTTCAATAACAATAAGGGAAGAATGCTCACATATACGTGGAAATTGAACAATGCTCTACTCAATGATAACCTGGTCAAGGAAGAAATAAAGAAAGACATTAAAAACTTTTTAGAATTTAATGAAAATGAAGGTACAACATACCCAAACTTATGGGACACAATGAAAGCTGTGCTAAGAGGAAAACTCATAGCGCTGAGTGCCTGCAGAAAGAAACAGGAGACGGCATATATCAGCAGCTTGATAACACACCTAAAAGCTCTAGAACAAAAAGAAGGAAATACACCCAGGAGGAGTAGAAGGCAGGAAATAATCAAACTCAGAGCTGAAATCAACCAAGTAGAAACAAAAAGGACCATAGAAAGAATCAACAGAACCAAAAGTTGGTTCTTTGAGAAAATCAACAAGATAGATAAACCCCTAGCCAGACTAACAAGAGGACACAGAGAGTGTGTCCAAATTAACAAAATCAGAAATGAAAAGGGAGACATAACTACAGATTCAGAGGAAATTCAAAAATCATCAGATCTTACTATAAAAGCCTATATTCAACAAAACTTGAAAATCTACAGGAAATGGACAATTTCCTAGACAGATACCAGGTACGAAGTTAAATCAGGAACAGATAAACCAGTTAAACAACCCCATAACTCCTAAGGAAATAGAAGCAGTCATTAAAGGTCTCCCAACCAAAAAGAGCCCAGGGCCAGACGGGTTTAGTGCAGAATTCTATCAGACCTTCATAGAAGACCTCATACCAATATTATCCAAACTATTCCACAAAATTGAAACGGATGGAGCACTACCGAATTCCTTCTATGAAGCCACAATTACTCTTATACCTAAACCACAAAAAGACCCAACAAAGAAAGAGAACTTCAGACCAATTTCCCTTATGAACATCGATTTAAAAATACTCAACAAAATTCTGGCAAACCGAATCCAAGAGCACATCAAAACAATCATCCACCATGATCAAATAGGGTTTCATCCCAGGCATGCAGGGATGGTTTAATATCTGGAAAACCATCAACGTGATCCATTATATAAACAAACTGAAAGAACAAAACCACATGATCATTTCATTAGATGCTGAGAAAGCATTTGACAAAATTCAACACCCTTCATGATAAAAGTCCTGGAAAGAATAGGAATTCAAGGCCCATACCTAAACATAGTAAAAAGCCATATACAGCAAACCAGTGGCTAACATTAAACTAAATGGAGAGAAACTTGAAGCCATCCCACTAAAATCAGGGACTAGACAAGGCTGCCCACTCTCTCCCTACTTATTCAATATAGTTCTTGAAGTTCTAGCCAGAGCAATCAGACAACAAAAAGGAGGTCAAGGGATACAGACCGGAAAGAAGAAGTCAAAATATCACTATTTGCAGATGATATGATAGTATATTTAAGTGATCCCAAAAGTTCCACCAGAGAACTACTAAAGCTGATAAACAACTTCAGCAAAGTGGCTGGGTATAAAATTAACTCAAATAAATCAGTAGCCTTCCTCTACACAAAAAGAGAAACAAGCCGAGAAAGAAATTAGGGAAACGACACCCTTCATAATAGACCCAAATAATATAAAGTACCTCGGTGTGACTTTAACCAAGCAAGTAAAAGATCTGTACAATAAGAACTTCAAGACACTGAAGAAAGAAATTGAAGAAGACCTCAGAAGGTGGAAAGATCTTCCATGCTCATGGATTGGCAGGATTAATATAGTAAAAATGGCCATTTTACCAAAAGCGATCTACAGATTCAATGCAATCCCCATCAAAATACCAATCCAATTCTTCAAAGAGTTAGACAGAACAATTTGCAAATTCATCTGGAATAACAAAAAACCCAGGATAGCTAAAGCTATCCTCAACAATAATAGGACTTCAGGGGGAATCACTATCCCTGAATTCAAGCAGTATTACAGAGCAATAGTGATAAAAAAACTGCATGGTATTGGTACAGAGACAGACAGATAGACCAATGGAACAGAATTGAAGACCCAGAAATGAACCCACACACCTATGGTCACTTGATTTTTGACAAAGGAGCCAAATCCATCCAATGGAAAAAGATAGCATTTTCAGCAAATGGTGCTGGTTCAACTGGAGGTCAACATGTAGAAGAATGCAGATCGAACCATGCTTATCACCCTGTACAAAGCTTAAGTCCAAGTGGATCAAGGACCTCCACATCAAACCAGACACACTCAAACTAATAGAAGAAAAACTAGGGAAGCATCTGGAACACATGGGCACTGGAAAAAAATTTCCTGAACAAAACACCAATGGCTTATGCTCTAAGATCAAGAATCGACAAAATGGGATCTCATAAAACTACAAAGCTTCTGTAAGGCAAAGGACACTGTGGTTAGGACAAAACGGCAAATCAACAGATTGGGAAAAGATCTTTACCAATCCTACAACAGATAGAGGCCTTATATCCAAAATATACAAAGAACTCAAAAAAATTAGACCGCAGGGAGACAAATAACCCTATTAAAAAATGGGGTTCAGAGCTAAACAAGGAATTCACAGCTGAGGAATGCCGAATGGCTGAGAAACACCTAAAGAAATGTTCAACATCTTTAGTCATCAGGGAAATGCAAATTAAAACAACCCTGAGATTTCACCTCATACCAGTGAGAATGGCTAAGATCAAAAACTCAGGTGACAGCAAATGCTGGCGAGGATGCGGAGAAAGAGGAACACTCCTCCATTGTTGGTTGGGTTGCAGACTGGTACAACCATTCTGGAAATCAGTCTGGAGGTTCCTCAGAAAATTGGACATTGAACTGCCTGAGGATCCAGCTATACCTCTCTTGGGCATATACCCAAAAGATGCCCCAACATATAAAAAGACACGTGGCTCCACTATGTTCATCGTAGCCTTATTTATAATAGCCAGAAGCTGGAAAGAACCCAGATGCCCTTCAACAGAGGAATGGATACAGAAAATGTGGTACATCTACACAATGGAATATTACTCAGCTATCAAAAACAACGACTTTATGAAATTAGTAGGCAAATGGTTGGAACTGGAAAATACCATCCTGAGTGAGCTAACCCAATCACAGAAAAACACACATGGTGTGCACTCATTGATAAGTGGCTATTAGCCCAAATGCTTGAATTACCCTAGATGCCTAGAACAAATGAAACTCAAGAGGGATGATCAAAATGTGAAGGCTTCTCCTTCTTTAAAAGGAACAAGAATACCCTTGGCAGGAATAGAGAGGCAAAAGATTAAAACAGTGACTGAAGGACACCCATTCAGAGCCTGCCCCACATGTGGCCCATATATATACAGCCACCCAATTAGACAAGATGGATGAAGCAAGAAGTGCAGAAGTGTAGATCACTCCTGAGAGACACAGCCAGAATACAGCAAATACAGAGGCGAATGCCAGCAGCAAACCACTGAACTGAGAATAGGACCCCCGTTGAAGGAATCAGAGAAAGAACTGGAAGAGCTTGAAGGGGCTCGAGACCCCATATGTACAACAATGCCAGGCAACCAGAGCTTCCAGGGACTAAGCCACTACCTAAAGACTATACATGGACTGACCCTGGACTCTGACCTCATAGGTAGCAATGAATATCCTAGTAAGAGCACCAGTGGAAGGGGAAGCCCTGGGTCCTGCTAAGACTGAACCCCCAGTGGACTAGACTGTTGGGGGGAGGGTGGCAATGGGGGAAGGGTGGGGAGGGGAACACCCATAAGGAAGGGGAGGGGGGAAGGGGATGTTTGCCCGGAAACCGGGAAAGGGAATAACACTCGAAATGTATATAAGGAATGTTCAAGTTAATAAAAAAAAAAAGCAAAAAAAAAAAAAATAAAGAAGGAGTGAAGCATTGGAGAACAGGTTTAACTTTCGTTGAGATGCAAACTGAGTTGTTAGCAAACGGAGAGTCTAGGGAGCAGTGGGGTATTGTGTGAGGAGGGCAGCCTCCAGGGTGTTACTGACCCACCACAGTTACAGGATGGCAGAGATTGTAGGTCTGATGTGTCTACAAACACTTCTATTTTCCGAGAGACACAGACTGGTCTCCCTTGTATCTCAACAGCCAAGACCTACACCACATAATCTCCATTTATCCCAAGGCATGCGTACGCATGCCCTCCTAGCAAACTGAATGGTTAATAGTTTGCCAACTTGATGGTATCTATTAAAAGACAAACTCCCAGGCACGCATATGAGGATTGTTTTGATAGGTTTGTCTCTGGGCTAGCTTTAGAGGGATTGTTGTAACTAGGTTAATTGAATGGATCTTGGGCTGGATACAAAGGAGGAAGTTAACTCAGCAGGAGGACTTGTGAGTCTCTCCTTTCTGACAGGGTATATCACATGATCAGCTGCTTCGAACCTCTATGGCCAGGACTTTCCCATCATCGTGGATAGTACCCTGAAAGTATGAGACACAATATGCCCTTTCTCCCTTAAGTGGCTTTTGTCAGGGTATTTTATGACACAAGTATAGGACGGGAGATTGTGATACCATCACAGTCTTATAAATGACAGGGCTGCCGCATCGGTTTAGGAGAAAATAGCAAATGCTAACATTGGATTCATTTTGGGTGGTATGATTTCTGATTCCCCGTGTTGTTTTCTTTTATGTGTTTGGATGTTTTGCCTGCCTGAATATCTGTGCACCATGACATGTAGTACCCAGAGAGGTCAGAAGAGGGTGCCAGATTCCTTGGAACAGGAGTTATAGATGTTTGGGGGCAGCCATGTGGGTGCTGGGTACCAAACTCCAGGTGCTCTGGGAGCATCAAACACTATTAACCATTGATCCATCTCTTTAGTCCATGGGCTCATAATTTTTGCTTTGATTTTTGTGTCCTGGCTAGATAACGGAACTTACTCTAAACTATTTTAATTTATAAGGAATGAGGATCAGACAAATTCAATTCGCACTAAGGCTTACTTGTTTTCGAATGCCGAATCAGAAAGCAAAAAAATTAAATTATGATAGATTAAATTTTACAAATCATAGGCCAAAAATTTATTGTTCTCCATATTTTTTTTATAATTTAGCATTGTCTCTGTTACATGGAATATAACACTTTTGACAAATGATATGATTGGTTTTTATTGTTGGCACAGAGTCTTTTTCAAAGACTAATCTGGCTTAGTTTGACACATTATGAATTAGCAGTAATCACTCTCAATTAGCATGTAGAGTGCATCGTGTAGAAATGCATTGCCTTTAATATGAATGCTCCATTTTGTGTGGCTGACACAGGCCTCTGTCTCCACAGTGAAGCAGGACTAAGCCATTCTTTTAAAGGATTGTCTTTTCCCAGGAAAATGAATCATATTTAAATGCAAATTCAGTTTTATGAAGCTTAGAAAATACAATTTTTTGACACACAGAAATTCAAAAAAAAAAAAAAAAGGACGAAATGAACTGCTACAAGAACAGAAATAATCCTTCAAGTCTTAATTAGAGAGAAGGTATGTTAGCTCTGGAAATGTCATCGCTATGACAAAAATCAGAAATAAGCGAATTGTAATAAAGGGAAAGGAAAGGAAAAGCACGCCACCGTCAAGTTAATATGAAAGGAAGACATTTCTTGATTCAGAAGTGTCGAGGAGATGTGGACATGCTAGCAGATGTTTGAAACGTTCTTCAGCAGCCTCATTGGTTGCTTCTAGAAATTCATTTCTAAACTCCGGAGCTTGCATTAGAGAAATAGATGCCTTCATTGATTAGATTAAGATATCCTTTGTTAAGGATTTGATGTTCATGACATATGGAAAAGCCTGGGTTGTCTGAGGCCTGATTAACAGTGATTCTCAGTGTCTCCACAGCGTCAAGAACTGAAGCTACCCAATGGGGAGGATGCAGAGGAAATACTTCTGTTTCTGTGGAGCTGGGGCTGTTCTAATATCACACACCAAACGTAGGCTCTAGGAGCAAGAACAAGCCAGGGCCGGTCAAGTTTGTGACTGCAGCACCAAGAACAGGTCAGACATATTTTTCCCACTTTTGAGGCATTCACAGACCTCTGTCCTGAAGACCTTTATGGGCCACACTTGGAAACATTGGCTTCTATGCCATTGGACACGCAAGTGTGTGTATGCCAAGCGTTATCAACAAGGTTTTGGTATGCTTTGCATCCATGGGAACTGGGGCATTCTCTTTCCTTTGAGAAGGAAAAAGGAGATGGTTTTCTGCTATTCTTTTAGGAGGCAACCTTTCTTTTCCTTTGTCACGTGGAATATAGGTCTTGAGGTTTCTACACACCGTGTATCCAACATTGCCATTGTTTAGTTGCTTTGGTTCAGAATTAGAATAGGGAAAACCAGCTGGTGATGTGAACATTTGGGAGGCCATAAATGATTATGAGGCCATAAGTTGTACTTGGGCCAGAACCTACTAGTTCAGTATAAAATTTATAAAGGTGAATGTTAGGACTGTTTTATGTTCTATGCCATCTTGACACAAGCCAAAGTCACCAGAGAGGAGGGACCCTCCATAAGATCTGGCTGTGTGCAAGCCTGTGAGGAATTCTCTTAATTGGCGATTGATGAGGGAGAAGACCCCGCCCATTGTGGGCGGGGTCACCCCTTGGCTGGTGGTCCTGTTCCTATAAGAAATCGGGTTAAGTAGCACTTCTCCATGACCCTTGCTTCAGCTCCTGGCTCTAGGATCCTGCTCTGTTTGAGTTCCTGCCCTGACTTCCTTCAGTGATGGACTTGGATGGGGAATCGTAGGACAAACAACCCCTTTCCTCCTCAAGTTGCTTTGGTCATGGTGTTTCGTCACAGCAATAGTAACCCAGACTAAGACAAGGACCAAGCAAAGGGTAGTACAGAAGAGATCACAAAGAACTTGGTACTCTCTGGACCAAGAAGAGCTAGAAAGGTTGATGGGGTTAAAGAGTCGAAAAATATCCCCCTTAAAACGTATTATCCACAATAGGAACTTGACATGGTTTTGCCACAGTTTTGGATGATAGGAATGACTAACGTTTGATACGTTTGCCTGTATCCTGGATCGAGTTGAACCTGATTTGTTGTGACCCTCACAGGGACTGAAGCGCTCACTGTCCTGGGTCTCTCTCAGATCCTGTAGCTGCAATTCTTCTCTTTAGTCTAAATTTGGGTCTAAATTTTCTGACATTAATTTTATTGTAATCACAGCTGTTACCAGATCTCCGGAGTTTTATAGACTTTATACTTTTATTCCCCGAGTCTGTTTAAAGGGGTGCAAAAGTTATGCGTAATCCCTGTGCATTTTTCTCTTAGCGTGTGTTTTTATGAAGAGGGGATCGTACTGGAAAACAGTGGTCTAACGTCACATTCCTACTCCTCAACTGTCATCTCTCGGCTTTTTCCTGAAGGCTACTCACTGGTAGCTGAGAACACATCTAACAAAATCTGACTGCTGTGGACTAGGTTTTAAACAAGTGCAGGTTGGTGTTCTCGAAGATCCAGAGGAACGGATTCAAAATGAAAATTTAAAAGTTCAAACGGGTGCGGGCTTGAGCGCAGCAAGCCAAGTTGGAGGCTGTGTTCTGTGCGAGTGGCTGCTGCTATTTGAGAGAACTGAAGTACATTTCAAAGATCACACGGCTAGAATCCAGTTTCCCTTCTCGGTTCCGTGCTAAGAAATCCTATTAATGCAATATTGAAAATTTATCTAAAACCCGTGACTTCAAAGCATTCCTTTGGCCACAACATAAAGTTATTTAGGCAATGTGTCAAATGCACTTCGTAGGATGTATGCGGATAAAATGAAAAAACATTAAGATGATGCATACATATTCACAGGCCTCGCTGGGCCAGAACTTGTAGCATTCTTTAAAGCAGGGATATGAACGTACACTTTTGAACTTCGGAGAAATAAAGTCAGAGCCAACATAGAATGCTTCATCGTTTCTGTGTTCATGATTAGTGCTGTTTTGTTCCCCTTCCCTCTCCAAGCTTACGTTTTTCTAGTCTGTGGATTTCGCAGTTGCTGGGGCTTCTGGGAAATATGGCTAATTGGCCGAGAGATTCTGTGAGTGGAGTTCTGGTGGGTCCTTAGGTTCATCCTTCAGCTGATTCTGTTTTTTTTTTTTTCTTTTTTTGAGCTGACCCGAACCCAGGGCCTTGCGCCCAGCCCTTGATTTTGTTTTTTTATTGGATACTTTTATTTACATTTCAAATTCATTGCTTCCCCCCCCCCGCCACATCCCCCTGCTTCTATGAAGATGCCCCCACTCCCTCCCAACCACTCCCAGGTCAATATCCTGGCATTCTCCTACACTGGAGAAATGAGCCTTCCCAGGACCAAGGGCTTTTCTTCCTATTGATGCTGGACAATGCCATCCTCTACTACATATGTGGCTGGAGTCATGGGTCCCTCTATGTGTACTCATTGGTTGGTGGTTTAGACCCCAGGAGCTCTGGGGGGGGGTCTGGTTGGTTGATATTGTCATTCTTCCTATGGGGTTGCAAACTCCTTTAGCTCCTTCAGTCCTTTCTGTAACTCCTCCATTTCGGTCCCCGTGCTCAGTCTGATGGTTGGCTGCAAGCATCCTCATCTGTATCAGTAGGGCTCTGGCAGAGCCTCTCAGGAGACATCCATATCAGGCTCCTGTCAGCTGATTCTATTTGCTGATGTTTGAACTGAGCATCTTGGGAAATGTCTAGTGGCCTGGCGGTCCTCTTACCATTTCTCCTAGCTTAAGCCCTTGACTGTTTTGGCCAATGTGGAACTTTTATTTTTCCTTTTTTTTTTTTTTTTTTTTTTTTTCAGTTTACACTTTTGGGTTTAGACAGTAGTTTCAACAGACACATTCATGCCAGTTCCGTTGGAAACTACATGAAATGTGCAGAGGATTTTAGGAATGTTTTTTAGACAAAGGCAGCGATATATTAGGGAAAGGAAATAGAACCTAAGCTTGGATATTCAGAAAAGGAGGAATGATGAGCAATCGGTGGTAAAGGCAAACTTTCCATCAACGCCTCCTCCAAAGTTAGAAATTAGTAAACTTTGGGAGCTTTATGGAGGGTCATGGTGAGGCCAATATTAAGAGGATTACTTCAAGGTGTGTTTACAAAAAAAATTGGATTTGTAATCTCTCAATACTCTGAGATGTCGGGATCTGATCTCTCTGCCATGGTCCAGGTTTATTATCTGAGGTTTATAGAAGGGCTCCAAACTGGGGGTTGGAGGGCAGAATTGAAGGTGCACCTAATGTCTTTAAAATGAAATGGAAGTTTATGCACTGGACATGGAGACCCAATGTCCTTACTTGTTTTGTTGCTGGAGTATGAGAAAAAAAAAGGAATAATCATCATCACTGTCATCACCATCATTTTTGATAAGAGTTAAATAATTTGATATGAGAGTATGTCATTCCAAGAAGAAAAAACCTTACCAATAAAGGGACTTTCTACAACAAACTGATACTGAATCAGAACTCAGAATCAATATAATCTACCCTGAGTTTAGACTGCAGTTCACTTTGAGTGGATGCATGTAGATGGTCTGATGGTTGAATGAGCCACAACAAGTGAGTGTAGAGAGAATCTCTTACAACCATCACCTGTCAATAAAGATGCCTATGGCCAATGAGCTGAGGCAGGAAACAGGAGGTGGCACATCCGGCAGGGATGGAGGATTCTGGGTAATAGAAATACGGGAGATTCACCTGGAGTGCTGAGGAGACGGATGTGAATCAGCAGATAGCTGGACTCAGGTCGGAATAAAGAGTAGACTCAATCAGGATGCGGAGGGGAAAAATAGAAGAAACTGAAGAGAGTTTAAACCAGTCACACAGCTGAACTCAGGTTAGAATAAAAAGGATAATAAGTTAAGAGCAAGTTGGAGAACGGGCTGAAGCTTATGGCCTAGGCGTTTATTAATAAATAGTCTCGGGGCCATTATTTCTGGGGATAAAGTGGATAGGAGGAAAAAGTTAATTTTTTTTCAAGTGAGTAGAAATTAAGGTCAGGGAGAAGAGGCTCATAGGGACACACTTAGTGAGGGTTGCTTCGCCATCGGTTAGCTTGTCAGTGGTGGACTGAGTGGTGCCTGACTCTAAGAAGGTTTAGATTCTTACACTCATTTTCTGGAGAGTTCTAGAGAGTCTATGATACGGATGTGAGCCTTTCTTCTGATTTTCTCTTGAAAGAAAAAAATATTTTATTTGAATGTGTGTGTGTGTGTGTGTGTGTGTGTGTGCGTGTGCGTGTGTGTGTATGTGTGTGTGTATGTGCTAAGTGCTCATGTAGGTGTGTAGATGTGTGTATGTTTGTGCCTATGTGCATGTGCAAATGTGTATGCACACATGTGTGTTTAACATTCTGTTTTAGATTTGCTTATTTTATTTTATTTGTAATGGTATTTTGCATACATGTATGTCTGGCCCATACCTGGTGACCACAGAGTTCATAAAAAGGCGCTGGAACAGGAGTTATAGATAATTATGAGCTATCATGTGGGTGATGGGAAACAGACTTAGCAGAGGCTTAGGACACACTCAGAAGAAATATGTCCATACCTTGCTAGAAGGGAATGCTGAATTCAACAGATACTGAGGTGAGTGGGCAAGCCTGGTGTCTTCAGGAAAATCAGGAGCAAGTGCAGCTTGGTTCTTTATTGTATTTTTTATGGGTAGTGATGCCCTCTCTCTCCAATTTAGCAGTCAGGAGAAATGACAGCCTAGGATCTGCTGACACCCCATGGTGCTTCTGAATGTCCTCAGGAAACTCACTGGGTCTCAGCTCTCTAAGGCTCACCAATACTTTCCATATCACATAGTGTATAACTTCTAGACTACCTGTAAAATTGGCCTCACTAACACCTTCCTCGAGAGGAACACTTCCTGTCTCTGTGATTACGAGGCATTCCTGACAGTCCTTACGATATTTGTGTGATGAATCCAGCACTTATTCCCACAGCTCTCGGGGGAATGAGAATGATTGTGTAAAGTACCTTTTGCTTCACGGTGTAAGCTAAAACTGAAAGGCCTTTTCAGTCTTCTGTGAGTGACAGTCAAGGAAGGGTAAATGTGACTGTGTGAAAAAGAAACCGACATGTGCTTGGAATTCTTTGATTCTATTGTCACTGCTAACAATTCCCAGGGTCTCTTGGGGGTGCACTTTAGGAGCAATAGCTTGGGTGCAGTTCTTGTTGTCGTTGACATGGTAAATGTGCTGATTGACTATGCTTGGCCCAAGGGAGTGGCACATTTAGGAGGCGTGGCCTTGTTGGAGTGGGCGTGGCCTTGTTGGAGTGGGCATGGCCTTGTTGGAGTGGGCGTGGCCTTGTTGGAGTAGGTGTGTCACTGTGGGCATGGGCTTTAAGACCCTCATTCTAGCTGCTTGGAAGCCTGTATTCTACTAGCAGCCTTCAGATGAAGATGTAGAACTCTCACCTCTTCCTGCACTGTGCCTGCTTGGATGCTGCCATGTTCCTGCCTTGATGATAATGGACTGAGCCTGGATGCTGCCATGTTCCTGCCTTGAGGATAATGGACTGAGTCTCAGAACCTGTAAGCCAGCCCCAATGAAATGTTGTCCTTTATAAGAGTTGTCTTGGTCATGGTGTCTGTTCACAGCAGTATAACCCAAGCTAAGACGTGGCTTTGACAATTCTTGATGGAAAAAGGAAGATACACAGTTGTGTCCACATTGCCTCCGCTGTGTGTAATATGGCTACAGGGAATAGTTCCATTTGCTGGTGGTCTTTAAATAGATAATATGACCTCATATTTTATCTTAAGATAAAAGAATGTGGACAAGAGAACAAGGCAACACCAGTCCCAGTTGTTGTGCTTGTTGCCATGGTAACAGACTGGCTAAGAGCATTTGGCATTCAACAACGTTGTTGTTGCTGCTGCATATATTGGGGTCTCCCCACCCAGAAGTATGACATTTCTATTCTGAAAGGAAGGAAACAAAATAACCGCAGCAACAGTATCACCAACACGTGTGTGTCTCTCCTTAAATTATGGTTTTCTTAATGATAAGAAAGACAGGGCTTTTTCCCCCCCGGTGGTTAATTTTGTGCATAATATAAAGAAAAGATCTTTTTAGACAGAAAATGGATGTTCATAATTTCAAGCAAACCCGATTTGAGATTATTCCCCCATGTAACTCACTCTCATATTTCACAGTAAAATTCAGTGTGTTTTATGGAGATTTAATGTTCCCATTTCAAAAGCCACAGATCTTACAGTTATTTTTCTCAGCTCGGCTGTGTTACAATGAGTGGTTTCCTCTAAGTCCATGCTAATACATTTATATCCCTTGCCCCGTGCGACTTGAGTGTAGAAGCCCATGGCTTTTCCTTTCTGGGGATGACTAAGTTCCCCTGATGACCTAAGGGTCGTTAATTTTCCTGGAGAAATTACTGTATTCTGTAATCGTTGGTTGAATACCATTTGTTGACTTACACTAGTGTAGCCTAATCACTCCCCAAACCTCAGGCACAAAAGTCATTCCAGGAAACACTCAGGTAAGTGGGAGCCTGGAACAGGGCAATAAACATCACTGAGATTAAGTAATTATATTCACTCTGAAGTTCCAAATGGGGGCAATTGCATGGGGTTTTAATAGCATTTGTGGCAATATAAGCCTGTCCGCAGAAAATAAATTAGGAAAAGAAGATCATAAAAATATATAAAAGTATAAAAGAAACTCATAAAAATAAGAGAATTGAAAGAACCAAAAAAAAATTTTTTTTAAAGGTTCCTTTGCTGGGTCTTTGTTTGGTCAGTGTGTTTTGCCATAGTAATAGAAAGCAAACTACAGCAGGGTGTGAAAAATTGCAGCCCTACTAACATTATTTTAAGATTGATGCCCTTGTAATATCCACTGGTCTCCTAAAAGTCAGCTATTGACTCTCAATCTCCAATCACATTGTTGCCTTGAGGCTCTTAGGAGCCTGTATTGTTTCTACATTGTTTTCTATCAAGCTATGGTCAGTATTTTTAATTTCTTGCTCTCTCTCTCTCTCTCTCTCTCTCTCTCTCTCTCTCTCTCTCATTAGCTCTCTCGCTCTCTCATTTTCTGTCTCCACTCCCTCCCCTTCTCCCTCTCTTGGCCTATAGCTTTCTGTGTAGTAGACACTGGCCTTGAATTCCTGGTCCTCCGCCTCCCAAGTACTGAGATCACACGTGTATGCAATCACTTCCTGGATCTCAGGATTTCTTGCCAGATAATGGTTTCATCTGGTCTTTGCTGTACACTTAGTTCAGAGGACTATTTTGGGAAAAAGATATGAAATAATTCATTGAAAACAAACAACCCCTGTATCTCTGATGTTTTCAGTGTTTTAGATCTTGTCAATTTTTTTCTTCATGTAGGGTCTGAAATTGGGTATAGTTAATCAGCCTTGCAGATTCACAGGGTCCTCCTTGTCTTCTAACAGACACACTGTCCTTTTGTCTCTGTTTTTAATTCATTAAAAACAAAACAAAACAAAAGCAAAAGACGGGTTTTACTTGTGTACTTTGGAAGATGACAGAAGGTCTCCAGGTTTCTGAGTAAGTTGTGATCATAAAGCCTGCTTTAAATAGCAAGTTCAACCGGAAAGAAAAAATAGCAACATTTCCTGTTGGTTTTCACTTCTTTGCCTTTTAAAGGAAATCTATGCTTATGAACAGTTATCCTTGCCTAGATCCCTGCACCTCAATTCAGCCCTCGCTCAGTCAAGGCTGAGTTCATACAGTTGTGTGGGCTGAAACAAAAGGACAGCATTGTAGAAGATGAATCCGGTTTCCCCTCCCAGCCCTATGTTCCCAGAAATAAGACTCAGACTCAAAATATATTTACAAAGACTGTGGGCATCATAACTAAAATAACCCACTTATTTTAGCCTACATTCTGCCATGTGGCAGATTACCTGTTGTTTTAGTTAGGGTTTTACTGCTGTGAACAGACACCATGACCAAGGCACATCTTATAAGGACAGTATTTAATTGGGGCTGGCTTACAGGTTCAGAAGTTCTATCCAGTATTCTCAAGGCAAGAGCCTGGCAGTATCCAGGCAGGCATGGTGCAGGCAGAATGAGAGTTCATCTTCATCTGAAGGTTGCTTGTGGAAGACTGACTTCCAGGAAACTAGGATGAGGGTCTTAAGGCCCATGCCCACAGTGACACACCTACTCCAACAAGGCCACATCTCCAAATAGTGCCATTCACTGGGCCAAGCCTATTCAAACCATGACACCTGTGCTTGGGTACCATGTGCCGTCTCCTTGCATCATTCGGGGCACATCTCCTGTCTGGTTCTATCTCACAATTCTTTCTGCCCCACAGAGGTCTCTCCTTTTCTTCTATCTTTTCCTGCAGGACATAGATTTTTTTTAATTGACAGGTGATACATCCTGTAGTAGACAAGATATTCTTGATACACAGAATGTCCAAATAGCTCAGAAGGAGTTCCTGAATTCTCTCTCTCTCCCTCTCTCTCTCTCTCTCTCTCTCTCTCTCTCTCTCTCTCTCTCCTTCCTCTCCCTCTCTCTCTTTTTTTTGATCCAAAAAGATTTAGTATATTTGAAGCTATCCAATTTGTATTGGGTTCTAAATATTTCTTCAATAATGAGACTAGAGATATAAGGGTACAGAAACAGATGACTGGTGGATTACGAGTCTTTCCAAGGAATGTGAGAGGAAAATATTTCACCACATAATTAGAATTTGTATTCAAAAACATTGAAAGCAACATCTGCATAGAGAATAACTTTGGAGTCTTTTTTATTATAATCAAACAATCATTGTTTAAAAAATGCTGCATACATGGAATCTACAGAAACACACAACTTGAGTACTGGGGACTAAAAACATATAGGGCGCTGATCTCATCTCCAATGCAAATCTCAATCTGCATGGAATTAAGGGAAAGGGTCGTTTGGAGGTACATGGACTTTGCCTTGGACATCTTCGTTGAGCTTAGTTCTTATAATTAGGTTTGCTTCAAAGCTAAATAGGTCCCCCAAGAGGTGTAGTGGTAGGATTTCCATGACTTCAAATTAGCCAACGAAGGGGAGAAAATGAGTGAAAATTCCAAATTTCTGAAGGTAGACTTGTTCGGCTAATTGCCATATAGATTTAAAAGAGCTGGGTAGAACCCATGTGTAATGTTTTAGGCAGATTATTTGAGCAGTTAGAAGGTTATGACTGGGAGGGATCAAACAAACAGAAAGCAATCAGCCGTCAAGCATGGGTTCCATTAGGCAGCTGCTGTGGTTAGGGCGGCACACCGGTCTCTCATTTAATCTCTAACAACTCCTTGAGGGAGATGTTATGGCCACCTTCATCTTTTAATCTTCCAGCTGAGCAAACAAAGATTTAGTTTGAAGGGGAATACTTCTTCCAGGGTAATTGGCGAAGCCACAGGTTGCGTTTGACCTGGACCCCACGGTATTTCTGTTAAACCACTCCATCCGTCTCCTGTTAGAGATGCACAGGTTAGAGAATAAACAAACGCCTTTTATCGTCTACAGCTCGGTGGTGGGAGATCTGGAGCCTTCCATTCTGTTGTCTTGGGAAGCTCTACAGAAAGAAGTAAATGTGGATACATTGAGCAGTGTTTGCTTAGCGTACTCACGCGATATTAAAATGCCTCAGAGCAGGGTGAGAGTTCACACCGGTCTGCAGAACTGGGCACGGTACCAGCTCCTCAGTGATCAATTCCTCTCCTGGTAATGCTCACCAAATGCCCCCATTACAATTTTTTTCGGCAAATAGGTGACAGTGCACATACTTCACCGCTAGGTGGCGACCTTTGGCTTTGCCAGGATATGTGCTAGGTCTTGCTAGAACTTGGTGTGATTGTTTTCTAACCTTCATCTGTCTTCCTGAGAATCTTTGGGGGTAGGGGTGGGGGGTGGGGCGGGAGGGGAAGGTCCTCTCTCACTCCTCTGATGCAAATCAAATAATAATAAAATGAAAGGACAAGGACTTGACAGGATTTTTGGTTGGTCCTCTGTTATTTATGAAGCCTTTTAATAAGCAGGTAAAAACCTTCTTTTTGTTTATAAGCGACAAGCACTGGGTAGAGGCCTGTTTAGATGAAGTTCATCTGTACAATGAAAAAAAAATCCTTGGGCAAAGCAATAACTGATCTTTTTGAGATGTTTCTCGTCCACGGATGCTGACATACACTTCAGGCTCTCCAAGTTGTCTCCCCAGGCAACGTGAGGTTTCAACACAATTCAGCAAAATTATGTGTCAGTGATGGTGAAGTCACAGCTCCGAGAACTTGGAAAATTCACAGGAAAATATCGGCTTAATTGTAAACAGATCCGAGCACAGAACGACAAATTTTTTAACAGCCCGAGGATTTATTTAGCCACATTGAAGTTGTGTGACAGATTTTTTTTTTTATGTCGTTCCCGTTTTGAACATATCTACAATAGTCCCTAGACGCCATTGCTGTCCTCACTGTTTGTTGTGAAGATGGGATACTATAATTTAAAAATGTAACACTACTCAGAAACAAAAGCGTTTTTTAGCTCTGTCATTTCTCTCCATTCTCTTCTTTCTCCTTCATGATTTGTCTTCTCTGCCTTCGGTAGACCTAAGCAAACTAGAATGATTTTTGAGCTTTCACCGGTAAGTAAGGTGGCAGCTTAATTCAAGTCACTGCTAGAACAATAATTCTGTGGTCGTCGTCTTTTTTTTAAAGAACTCGGAAATGTGTGTGTAACACCATT